>NC_092815.1:80638031-80938031 GCF_023375885.2 Dermacentor andersoni | reverse complement strand
GATAGAATGTGTTGTAAGCCTGACTCAACGAGGACGTAGAAAGAAACAGAGACACAGAGACAGCGCTCTCTTTGTGTGTCTGATTCTGGATTCTGCTATCATGGATTCAAATTAACTAGTCTGTTAACGAGGTTTAACTAAATTATTCAGCATGGTGTCACGCGTGCACAGGTAAACGTGAGCACATCTCGCTCGATGAGGACGGAAACTCACTGTCAAAATGCTGGAGTGACGAATCGCGGCAGCAGCCAGCGAATTGACTTTCGGGCATCTCCTGCTTATACGTAAACGAAACGTCGAAAGCACAGCGCACACGAAGCTACCGGCACTACGCGCACTCTGCACACATCGCAGATCGCTTTGAAGATGAGGCCCGCTAGGGCGCGCACTTTGGCCACGTCGCATAATGACCCTTAGCGATTAGCGGAGGCAAATGCCATCTATATAGAGGTGTTGCAAGGATCCGGGCGCGCCGCTCTATGAATGGTAGAAACACTGGAAAAGGGGTTTGAGTTTCTGCGTAACAAAAGTGCGTTTTCTCGTATATTCCAAATACAATCCGACACTAGCATGTCTGTAGTTTGTGTGCAAGTCGTACTTTACGATTTTTCTGACGCGTTCTATATACTTTGAGAAATTCAATTAGTTCAGTAATGTCTCTGCGCTACACGGAGGGCGTGCGTGGATGTGTATGCGTGGGTCGGTATGATTTTCGCAAATGGACGGTCGACGCTGCTCGCAGGATGCCGGACGCCGACGCCAGATTTTCTGCGACACGCGGCCCTTGACGCTATCGCGTTAAATATCTGAGGACGCCTAAGCTCTTCGTCTGAGTTGTAAATTGGAAAGCCTTAATGTAAGGCCCCTTAAGAGCTTTACATTAATTATTTTTAATGATTCTTGACAATAATTTACATTCATCATCATCATCATCATCATCATCATCATCATCATCAGCCTAGTTACGCCCACTGCAGGGCAAAGGCCTCTCCCATACTTCTCCAGCTACCCCGGTCATGTACTAATTGTGGCCATGTTGTCCCTGCAAACGTCTTAATGTCATCCGCCCACCTAACTTCCTGCCGCCCCCTACTACGCTTCCCTTCCCTTGGAATCCAGTCCGTAACCCTTAATGACCATCGGTTATCTTCCCTCCTCATTACATGTCCGGCCCATGCCCATTTCTTTTTCTTGATTTCAACTAAGATGTCATTTACCCGCGTTTGTTCCCTCACCCAATCTGCTCTTTTCTTATCCCTTAACGTTACACCTATCATTCTTCTTTCCATAGCTCGTTGCGTCGTCCTCAATTTCAGCAGAACCCTTTCGTAAGCCTCCAGGTTTCTGCCCCGTACGTGAGTACTGGTAAGACACAGCTGTTATACACTTTCCTCTTGAGGGATAGCGGCAACCTGCTGTTCATGATTTGAGAATGCCTGCCAAACGCACCCCAGCCCATTCTTATTCTTCTGGTTATTTCAGTCTCATGATCCGGGTCCGTGGTCACTACCTGCCCTAAGTAGATGTATTCCCTTACCACTTCCAGTGCCTCGCTACCTATCGTAAGCTGCTGTTCTCTTCCGAGACTGTTAAACATTACTTTAGTTTTCTGTAGATTAATTTTCAGACCCACCCTTCTGCTTTGCCTCTCCAGGTAAGTGAGCATGCATTGCAATTGGTCTCCTGAGTTACTAAGCAAGGCAATATCATCAGCGAAACGCAAGTTGCTAAGGTATTCTCCATCAACTTTTGTCCCCAATTCTTCCCACTCCAGGTCTCTGAATACCTCCTGTAAACATGCTGTGAATAGCATTGGAGATATCGTATCTCCCTGTCTGACGCCTTTCTTTAATGGGATTTTGTTGCTTTCTTTGTGGAGGATTACGGTGGCTGTGGAACCGCTATAGATATCTTCCAGTATCTTTTCATATGGCTCATCTACACCCTGATTCCGTAGTGCCTTCATGACTGCTGAGGTTTCGACTGAATCAAATGCTTTTTCGTAATCAATGAAGGCTATATATAAGGGTTGGTTATATTCCGCACATTTCTCTATCACCTGATTGATAGTGTAATATGGTCTATTGTTGAGTAGCCTTTACGGAATCCTGCCTGGTCCTTTGGTTGAAAGAAGTCTAAGGTATTCCTGATTCTATTTGCGATTACCTTAGTAAATACTTTGTAGGCAACGGACAGTAAGCTGATCGGTCTATAATTTTTCAAGTCTTTGGCGTCCCCTTTCTTATGGATTAGGATTATGTTAGCGTTCTTCCAAGATTCCGGTACGTTTGAGGTCATGAGGCATTGTGTATATAGGGCGGCCAATCTTTCTAGGACAGTGTTCCCACCATCCTTCAACAAATCTGCTGTTACCTGATCCTCCCCAGCTGCCTTCCCCCTTTGCATAGCTCCCAAGGCGTTCTTTACCTCTTCCGGTGTTACTTGTGGGATTTCAAGTTCCTCTAGCCTATTCTCTGTCACGTTATCGTCATGGGTGTTACTGCTACTGTATAAATCTCTATAAAACTCTTCAGCCACTCATCTCATCCATATTAGTAACGATATTGGCGGCTTTGTCTCTTAACGCACACATCTGATTCTTGCCTATTCCTAGTTTCTTCTTCACTGCTTTTAGGTTTCCTCCGTTCCTGAGAGCCTGTTCAATTCTATCCATATTATAGGTCCTTATGTCCGCTGTCTTACGCTTGTTGATTAACTTAGAAAGTTCTGCCAGCTCTATTCTAGCTGTAGGGTTAGAGGCTTTCATACATTGGCGTTTTTTGATCAGATCTTTCGTCTCCTGCGATAGCTTACTGGTTTCCTGTTTAACGGCGTTACCACCGACTTCTATTGCGCACTCCTTAATGATGCCCATAAGATTGTCGTTCATTGCTTCAACACTATGGTCCTCTTCCTGGGTTAAAGCCGAATACCTGTTTTGTAGCTTAATCCGGAATTCCTCTAGTTTCCCTCTTACCGCTAACTCGTTGATTGGCTTCTTATGTACCAGTTTCTTCCGTTCCCTCCTCAAGTCAAGGCTAATTCGAGTTCTTACCATCCTATGGTCACTGCAGCACACCTTGCCGAGCACGTCTACATCTTGTATGATGCCAGGGTTCGCGCAGAGTATGAAGTCGATTTCATTTCTAGTCTCACCATTCGGGCTCCTCCACGTCCACTTTCGGCTAACCCGCTTGCGGAAAAAGGTATTCATTATCCGCATATTATTCTGTTCTGCAAACTCTACTAATAACTCTCCTCTGCTATTCCTAGAGCCTATGCCATATTCCCCCACTGACTTGTCTCCGGCCTGCTTCTTGCCTACCCTGGCATTGAAATCGCCCATAAGTATACTGTATTTTGTTTTGACTTTACCCATCGCCGATTCCACGTCTTCATAGAAGCTTTCGACTTCCTGGTCATCATGACTAGATGTAGGAGCGTAGACCTGTACAACCTTCATTTTGTACCTCTTATTAGGTTTCACAACAAGACATGCCACCCTTTCGTTAATGCTATAGAATTCCTGTATGTTACCAGCTATGTTCTTATTAATCAGGAATCCGACTCCTAGTTCTCGTCTCTCTGCTAAGCCCCGGTAGCACAGGACGTGCCCGCTTTTTAGCACTGTATATGCTTCTTTTGGCCTCCTAACTTCACTGAGCCCTATTATATCCCGTTACTGCCCTCTAATTCCTCCAATAGAACTGCTAGACTCGCCTGACTAGATAACGTTCTAGCGTTAAACGTTGCCAGGTTCATATTCCAATGGCGGCCTGTCCTATATGAACCCAACAATTTACATTCAATTAGACCTTAATGTCCAATGGAGTGCCGCTGAACGATCCTTCGTAATATACGGGCGTCACACGGCGCATTTTTCATTGCGATCAAGCCCGATCCGAAACAAATTGCTCGGTACCGATTGTTTGCTTTGCGCAAGGTGCGCGAGAGAGACAATCGCGGTCGAGAATTTCTGTCGGGATCGGGCATGATTGCGATCGATAATGATCGTGTGACAACGATATTGATAGTAGACTCCTCGCGGGCAGGGGAGCGCGTTAAGACGCTTAGCGCGTTTTTATTTGGCCTTGAGGCGTAGGTGGAACGCTGCTGAGAGCTTGCGTGGCAAGGAACGCTCGCATAAAACGGATTTCCGAGAGTTAAGAGCGGTGATGATTTGGCGCGGTTGCGATACTTACTGGCGCAGCAGGTGTTTGCTTTCGCCCTCTCTGCTGCGTCGAGCCGCGCCTATGACATGGCGCCGCAGCCAATGGGAATTTAGGTGCCGTTCCGCGGATACGGATGGGGGGCGCGAGATTTTTCGCTAATGAGCCATTTGACGCTTTCGCATAAAAAAAAGAGGCGACACAGAAAGTTGGAGACATGAGGAGGTCAACTTTGGCCGAACAGTGGAGTCCTGAGAACCCAGCCAACGTTCAGTCAAACTGATTATTCGCCATGAAGGACGCAACGAAGGTGTGCTGTGTGCTCTAAGCCGCGTTTACATGAATGCGACATGACTACCCTATGATGCCATCGGTGAGTAAAACAGCGCCCGACAGACGACGGTACGGAGCCAAGAGAGAGCGGTGGATTCACCGCTGCAGCCGATTTTTGGTCAAGTGGCGTAGACCGTTCGGGCATCCCCCGACATCACATGTAAGTTGAATTCTCTGGTACTTGCAGTTTGTGCGAGATTCGCGAGCCAGCAAAATCAGCGCAGGACTGCGCGATAACGAAACTACTGAAATGCGAAAGCGTGGGCAGCGCAGGGTAGAGTGAAACCGAAACGTTTCGACCTCCCGCGTCATTGTCAACGTTAATTTCAATGAGTTCTTTTTTCTAAAAATTAAATAGAACCGGACAAGTATCATTTTATTTCATATGTGAAGAAGAAGACGCGCCTCGCGGCACAGCCACATCGCCAACGCGCGGCTCGGTTTCGGCTCGCGCTGTTGATTGCTGGCGTCCTTTTTGGACAGTGCTTCGGGCTGCCTCGCCGTTCCCGGTCGCTGTGCCTGTGCATTAGGAGCCGCCAATAAACCTCTTCTCAATTGGTGGAGGTGCGGGGTACAGCAAAGATAATCTTATAGCCAATAGGGGGGGGGGGGGGGGGAGGGGTTACGTCTTACGGACGCCGTAGTGGAGGTCTACGGAGAATTTTGCCCAACTGGGGATTTTCGACGTGCGCTACGATGCACACGGGCGTCTTCGCAGTTTGCCTCCATTCAGACTGCAATCTCCGGAGCCGGGGATTTGCCCGCAATTTCGAGCCGAGTATACTAGCGCTTTAGGTCATCATCATCATCATCAGCCTACTTACGCTCACTGCAGGGCAAAGGCCTCTCCCATACTTCTCCAACTACCCCGGTCATGTACTAATTGTGGCCATGTTGTCCCTGCAAACGTCTTAATGTCATCCGCCCACCTAACTTTCTGCCGCCCCCTACTACGCTTTCCTTCCCTTGGAATCCAGTCCGTAACCCTTAATGACCATCGGTTATCTTGCCTCCTCATTACATGTCCGGCCCATGCCCATTTCTTTTTCTTGATTTCAACTAAGATGTCATTTACCCGCGTTTGTTCCCTCACCCAATCTGCTCTTTTCTTATCCCTTAACGTTACACCTATCATTCTTCTTTCCATGGCTCGTTGCGTCGTCCTCAATTTCAGCAGAACCCTTTTCGTAAGCCTCCAGGTTTCTGCCCCGTAGGTGAGTACTGGTAAGACACAGCTGTTATACGCTTTTCTCTTGAGGGATAATGGCAACCTGCTGTTCATGATCTGAGAATGTCTGCCAAACGCACCCCAGCCCATCCTTATTCTTCTGATTATTTCAGTCTCATGATCCGGATCCGCGGTCACTATCTTCCCTAAGTAGATGCATTCCCTTACCACTTCGAGTGCCTCGCTACCTATCGTAAACTGCTGTTGTCTACCGAGACTGTTAAACATTACTTTAGTTTTCTGCAGATTAATTTTTAGACCCACCCTTCTGCTTTGCCGCTCCAGATCAGTGAGCATGCATTGCAATTGGTCCCTTGAGTTACTAAGCAAGGCAATATCATCAGCGAATCGCAAGTTGCTAAGGTATTCTCCATCAACTTTTATCCCCAATTCTTCCCACTCCAGGTCTCTGAATACCTCCTGAAAACACGCTGTGAATAGCATTGGAGATATCGTATCTCCCTGTCTGACGCCTTTCTTTATTGGGATTTTGTTGCTTTCTTTGTGGAGGATTACGGTGGCTGTGGAACCGCTATAGATAGCTTCCAGTATCTTTACATATGGCTCATCTACACCCTGATTCCGTAGTGCCTCCATGACTGCTGAAGTTTCGAATGAATCAAATGCTTTTTCGTAATCAATGAAGGCTATATATAAGGGTTGGTTATATTCCGCACATTTCGCTATCACCTGATTGATAGTGTGAATATGGTCTATTGTTGAGTAGCCTTTACGGAATCCTGCCTGGTCCTTTGGTTGACAGAAGTCTAAGGTATTCCTGATTCTATTTGCGATTACCTTAGTAAATACTTTGTAGGCAACGGACAGTAAGCTGATCGGTCTATAATTTTTCAAGTCTTTGGCGTCCCCTTTCTTATGGATTAGGATTATGTTAGCGTTCTTCCAAGATTCCGGTACGTTCGAGGTCATGAGGCATTGTGTATATAGGGCGGCCAACCTTTCTAGGACAGTGTTCCCACCATCCTTCAACAAATCTGCTGTTACCTGATCCTCCCCAGCTGCCTTCCCCCTTTGCATAGCTCCCAAGGCGTTCTTTACCTCTTCCGGTGTTACTTGTGGGATTTCAAGTTCCTCTAGACTATTCTCTCTCACCTTATCGTCGTGGGTGTTACTGGTACTGTATATATACATATATACTCACATATAATTCAATACAAGGATGGTACTCACAGGTACTCACATATAATTCATTACAAGGATGTTTTTTGCAACGAGTAGTTGAGCACTAGTGACAGAATTAAATGAGGAGTGCTTTTGTCAACGTGCAAGTGCTTGAATGTCCCGGGGGAGTCTCTAATAATGTCCAGCATTTGCCTCGATTTCTCGATTAGTAAGGCTCTGTTCACGATAATATTGACGCCTTAGAGATTCTCGAACTCTAATCTATCACTTTAGCTTGATTTAGTATTTGCCTTTAGTGTCCCTTTAAGCAGCTATTAGAAGATGAAGGGAAAGGGTAAAGGCGATCGTTCCAGCGCGGAATTGACAACTTTTTGTTTTCTTACCACACAACGCCCCATACTTTCACGGGTAAAACGCCCGCTGAACTCTTTCTGCGACGCAAACTGAGAAATCGGCTAATATTGCTCCAACCAAATGTTAAGAGTGAACTGCTGGACAGAGCAGAGAGAGCGAAAGTGTCTGCATATATATGACGGTAATTTTCTGTCAGCGATTCTGTTTTTGTGCGCTCAGTGTGAGGTGAAGTTATTAAACGGTTGCCCGGAAAAGGTGACACGGGTGAAATCGCAGTGTAAATATTTGGAACTTTTCTTAAGCCGTGTGCGACACGTACACGCCGATCATTCGAGAAGGACTTTTCTGGAAACAGACGAAAACTCCAAGCATCGTGAAATTGATTTGCCGCATGCTGGGGAAGTGCTTCGGCCAAGTTCAGCAGAACCACCGGATGCCGCACTGGTACAGCAAGCAGAAACAGCAGCCATCCCTGACACTTCCCCACCGATCACCGTCAGAAGAAGCTGCCGAGAACGACGGCCTCCGGACCGTTGAGGATGTAGCCACTCGTGAAATAGTTGGGGAGTGGTGTTACATGGAACGCGCGGCCGCGTTTCATCGAACGCTTGGCAGCGTTGCATCGAACGCGGCGCGAGAGGGTGCCGCGACCGTGATTGGGGGACTTCAGTGTTTGTCCTGCGCGTGTGCAATGTGAGGTGAGTTTTCTTCGTTGGCATAGAGTTTCTGAGTACATTACCTAGAGGGAAATCTGGCACTGCTGCGCTGTGGTATGCATGGGAATGCCGGTATATTGTGACTTCGGATTGGCATCGTTCTCGGAGAGACAGGACACCTTGAAGACGCGCGTGGCAAGCACCGTTCCGTCTGTTACAATGATTCATTTTCTACTAAAACAGCACGTGTTTTGGTTTTATTATTAGGCAAGAGCATGTCTTGTTGAACTATGAGAACGTGTTATTGCGTGTACGATTATACTGACACGTGTACTTATCTTTATCGGGCGACCACGTTTCGCCGCTTAACAATCTGTAATCGCACAGCGCGGGACGCGCCTGCATGTATCCGACGTTTCTGGAAAGTTATCGATGCTTCTACCCGGCTGTCTGTTGTCGCCGAACCTCGCGTTATCTGATTTCATCGCTTGACGCGAATTGTGTAGAACTTTGTAGAAGGCATGCGGGTCCCAACGATTAGTCTGGAACATTCGATGACTGCTGTATAAAAGCGGACGCGCTTGACCCGCTGATCAGATTTTCGACGATCGCCGAGCGTGTTCGCCGCTATCGTTGTGCTTAAGTGTAGCCTGTTTTGTGGGCACAGGTTCGCCCAATAAAAGTTAGTTTTGTCGTTCACAGTATTGCTACTGTGTTCTTTGAAGTCACGGCCACGTGACATCTGGTGGAGGTGCTTTTCGTCCATGTACCGGACGCCCCCGACAAGCCGTGATCCAAGCCCGGACCGCAAAGAGAGCACCAACGTAGTCCTGGACCATCGAGCAAGCCGTCGTCTACAACAGCTGCCCCCGGAGCACGGACTTCTACCTGAGAAGCCCAAGAAGATTGTGGCCAAGACAACCACAATGGCTGCCCCAGTGTCGCCCATCGTACTTCAACAACCCAGGGAGCCGCCTACCTTCCGTGGTGCTACGTCAGAGGATCCTGAAACCTGGCTCGAAACCTTCGAAAGGATCTCGACCTTCAATAACTGGAACTCTGAGGATAAGCTACGACACGTGTACTTCTCCTTGGAAGATGCCGCGAGGACTTGGTTCGAGAAACGGGAGTGCACCCTAGCAACATGGGACCTGTTCCGCAGTAACTTCCTGAGGACGTTCACGAGCGTTGTCCGAAAAGAACGGGCCGAAGTTCTACTGGAAACCCGAGGCCAACTACCCAATGAGACCATCGCCATCTTCACAGAAGAGATGACCCGTCTTTTCCGGCACGCCGACCCGGAAATGTCCGAAGAGAAAAAAGTGCGTTTCTTGATGCGAGGCGTAAAGGAGGAACTTTTCGCCGGAATGGTAAGAAGCCCACCGAAGACCGTCGACGAGTTTCTTCGTGAGGCGACGAGCATCGAGAAGACACTGGAATTGCGGAACCGGCAATTCGACCGCCGCACCAAGCCAACAAGCTACGCCGGAATTCAATCACTGGCCACGGACGATCTGTGCGAGACCATCAGGGCCATTGTGCGCGAAGAACTGCGCAAAGTCTTGCCATCGTCGCAGCCTCAAGTGGCCTCGATTGCCGACATCGTGAAAGAAGAGCTGCACCGATCGCTTGGAGTTCCTGAGGTGCAACCACAAGTACCGCAGCCTCAGCCAGAAGCGATGACTTACGCCGCCGTCGCACGTCGTCAAGGTCCCCCTCCGCGACCGCGCCAGGGCCCTGCAACGCCCCAATTCCGTCGTCCGCCGCCGCCGCCAGTACGACCACCCGTCGCCCAGCGCACCTACGCGAGGAAGACGGACATTTGGCGCGCCCCCGACCACCGCCCGCTCTGCTACCACTGCGGCGAAGCCGGCCATGTTTACCGCCGATGCCCATACCGCGACCTGGGATTGCGAGGCTTCGCCGTCAACGCACAGCGCCCGAGGGAAGGTGAACGCCCTCGTGACATCGCCGGCTACCTCGCCGCTACTCAGTGGAGCCCTCGACGACCGTCCCGTTCGCCGTCACCAGGCCGCTACCTGTCGCCACAGTGCCGACCATACACTGGCCCAGCCCGGGGCCGGTCCGTCAGCCCATATCCGGAAAACTAAAAGCAGCAACCGATGGAGGTGCGGTTGCTGTTCGTCGAACTGACGAAGATCCACCGCCGCCGACGAAGACGCCGAAAAGCCTATCTCGACGACATAACAACGACGACACACCGCCGTCCCGACGAAGTCTGGCAGGAAAGAACACGCTGACGAATGACCACCTGACGACGCCACGTACCAACCACAGGTCAACGCGACGCAGCCGTGATCCGACGCCGAGGCCTAACTGCAACGCAAGACAAAGAACCACCGACCTCGACGTGCTTCTCGACGGCCACGCAGTCACCGCCTTAGTAGACACAGGAGCCGATTACTCTGTCATGAGTGGACCCATCGCAGCCCAATTGAAGAAAGTTAAGACTGCATGGGAAGGCCCGTTAATTCGGACCGCTGGAGGACACCTCATCACGCCGAGTGGAATCTGCACGGCCAGAATTACCATTCATGACCGGACTTACCCTGCCACCTTCGTTATCCTGCAACAGTGTTCACGAGATGTCATTCTCGGCATGGACTTCCTGAATCAACATGGCGCAGTCATCGACCTGAAGTCGAAATCGATAACGCTGTCACAAAATTAAGCGATACCGTCGGAGAGCTGTCGTAGTCACCACGGCTTGAGTGTGCTCGAAGATCAAGTGAGCATCCCGCTGCGCTCCAGCATTATTATTTCCGTCGGCACTGAAACACCCGCTGACGTAGAAGGCCTCATCGAGGGCGACCAACATCTACTGCTCGACCGCGAAATTTGCGTCGCAAGAGGGATCGCTCAACTCCACGGAGGGCAAGTGGAAGTTATGCTAACCAACTTCAGCCAAGAGTTCAAGCACATCAACAAGGGCACGACAATCGCTTACATCGAGGAAATTGTGCAAACCAGCAATGCCTTTGTCCTCTCGGATTCAGCCGCATCTGCCCCGATGAGCACTGTCCCCGAACCAGACTTCGACGTGAATCCAAGTCTTCCTATGAGTAAGCAGCAACAGATCAGAAGTCTTCTCCGACGATACAAAGACTGCTTTTCGACGTCATCGAGGATTCGACAAAACCAGTTGCAAAGCATCGCATAATAACAGAAGAGAGCGCTCGACCACTCCGCCAGAGCCCTTACCGAGTTTCGACGCGAGAACGTGAAGCTATTAGGCAGCAAGTCGACGAAATGCTGCGCGACGACATCATCCAGCCGTCGAAAAGCCCGTGGGCCTCTCCTGTAGTCCTGGTGAAGAAAAAGGACGGAACCCTACGCTTCTGCGTCGATTATCGTCGATTGAACAAGATCACGAAGAAGGATGTGTACCCCCTTCCACGGATAGACGACGCATTGGATCGGCTCTGCAACGCTAAATACTTCTCGTCGATGGACCTCAAGTCTGGCTACTGGCAAATAGAAGTCGACGAGAGAGATCGCGAAAAGACTGCCTTCATCACGCCAGACGGCCTCTACGAGTTCAAGGTCATGCCATTCGGACTGTGCTCGGCGCCTGCAACGTTTCAGCGCGTCATGGACACGGTGTTAGCCGGACTGAAGTGGCAGACGTGCCTTGTTTACCTGGATGACGTCGTTGTCTTCGCCGGAAATTTCGACGATCACCTTAGGCGGCTTGCGACAGTGTTAGAAGCCATCAAGTCATCAGGGCTCACTCTGAAGCCGGAAAAGTGCCGCTTCGCTTACGATGAGCTTTTGTTCCTAGGCCACGTGATCAGCAAATCAGGAGTACGCCCCGACCCACAGAAGACAGCTGCCATCGCAAAGTTCCCGCAGCCAACCGACAAGAAGGCAGTGCGCAGATTCCTTGGCATGTGTGCCTACTATAGGCGCTTTGTCAAGGACTTTTTACGCATCGCGGAGCCGCTAACACATCTAACCAAATGGGATGTCGCGTTCAAGTGGGAAACGCCGCAGGCCAAGGCATTTCAAGAACTCAAACGACGCATGCAGTCGCCGCCGGTACTTGCACACTTCGACGAGGACGCCGATACCGAAATCCACACTGACGCCAGTAGCCTAGGCCTCGGTGCCGTCCTAGTCCAGAGGAAAGAAGGACTTGAAAGGGTGATATCGTATGCTAGCCGGTCACTGTCAAAAGCGGAAAGCAACTATTCTACGACTGAAAAGGAATGCCTCGCCATCATTTGGGCTACAGCTAAATTCCGCCCTTACCTCTATGGCAGGCCATTCAAAGTCGTCAGTGACCATCACGCATTGTGTTGGCTAGGTAACCTAAAGGACCCTTCAGGACGGCTGGCGCGGTGGAGCCTCAGATTGCAAGAATATGACATCACCGTACTATACAAGTCCGGAAGAAAACACTCTGACGCCGACTGCTTATCACGCGCCCCCATCTATCCCCCGCCGCAAGACGACGAGGACGACGACGCCTTCCTTGGAGTAATAAGCGCGGAAGACTTCACTAAACAGCAGCGAGCAGACCCGGAGCTAAAAGGCCTCGTCGAGTACTTGGAAGGGAACACCGACGTTGTCCCTAGGGCATTTAAGCGCGGGTTGTCTTCGTTCACGCTACAAAACAACCTGCTCGTGAAGAACTTCTCACCAATCCGCGCCAGCTACCTTCTTGTTGTACCGTCAGCGCTGCGTCCAGAAATACTGCACGCCCTACACGACGATCCAACCGCTGGGCACCTCGGATTCTCCCGGACGCTGTCGAGAATACAGGAAAGGTATTACTGGCCGCGTCTGACCGCCGACTTCGCCCGTTACGTCAAGACATGCCGAGACTGCCAACGACGCAAGACACCACCGACAAGGCCAGCAGGATTACTACAGCCGATCGAACCTCCTCGCCGACCATTCCAGCAGATTGGGATGGATTTGTTCTGGCCGTTTCCGATATCAACATCCTGGAATAAGTGGATCGTCGTGGCGACGGACTATCTCACCCGCTTTGCTGAAACTAAACCTCTACCAAAAGGCAGCGCAGCCGAAGTGGCAAAATTTTTCGTCGAGAACATCCTGCTGCGACATGGTGCCCCAGAAGTCCTCATCACCGACAGAGGAACGGCTTTTACAGCAGAGCTCACCCAAGCCATTCTGCAGTACAGCCAGACAAGCCACAGGAGGACAACTGCCTACCATCCGCAGACGAATGGTCTCACGGAGCGCCTGAACAAGACCCTCGCCGACATGCTAGCAATGTACGTCGACGTCGAGCACAAGACGTGGGACGCGGTCCTGCCGTACGTAACCTTTGTGTACAACACGGCGGTGCAAGAAACAACACAGATCACGCCGTTTAAGCTGGTTTACGGCAGGAACCCGACGACGACGCTTGACGCCATGCTGCCGCACGTAACTGACGAAGAGAATGTTTACGTGGCTAGCTATCTCCAGCGCGCCGAAGAAGCCCGACAGCTCGCCCGCCTGCGAATCAAGAGCCAGCAGAGGACCGACAGCCGACACTACAACCTCCGACGACGCTTCGTCGAGTACCAGCCTGGCGACCGTGTTTGGGTCTGGACCCCGATACGCCGACGAGGACTCAGTGAGAAACTACTCCGACGCTATTTCGGACCCTACAAGGTCATCCGACGTATTGGCGCTCTGGACTATGAGGTCGTGCCAGACGGCATTTCGCATTCACAGCGGCGCCGCGCACGATCTGAAGTAGTCCACGTGGTGCGCCTTAAACCCTTTTACGGACGCTGACGAACTTCATTTTTGTTCTTTTCTTTGCTACGAGTGCTTTTGTTTAATACTTTCGTTTGTTTGCAGCATCGGGTCGATGCTTTTTAAGAGGGGGGTATTGACACGTGTACTTATCTTTATCGGGCGACCACGTTTCGCCGCTTAACAATCTGTAATCGCACAGCGCGGGACGCGCCTGCATGTATCCGACGTTTCTGGAAAGTTATCGATGCTTCTACCCGGCTGTCTGTTGTCGCCGAACCTCGCGTTATCTGATTTCATCGCTTGACGCGAATTGTGTAGAACTTTGTAGAAGGCATGCGGGTCCCAATGATTAGTCTGGAACATTCGATGACTGCTGTATAAAAGCGGACGCGCTTGACCCGCTGATCAGATTTTCGACGATCGCCGAGCGTGTTCGCCGCTATCGTTGTGCTTAAGTGTAGCCTGTTTTGTGGGCACAGGTTCGCCCAATAAAAGTGAGTTTTGTCGTTCAAAGTATTGCTACTGTGTTCTTTGAAGTCACGACCACGTGACAATACGTTACGTAAAACGTATCAACAGGCCGCTAAAGTTGGAGGACATACGACAAGGTTCGCGCTCGTTTTGAAACAGTTTGTAGTCTGTTCTTGCTTTTCTTCGCTTGGTCATGCATTGTAGGTGAGTAAAGATGTAATATGCGGGAATGGAAACATTTTATGAAGATTTTACTTTAAGAACGCGTTATTTGTGTAGCCAAATCCTCGTTTTAGACGAAGCCTCTTACAACACCAGCCAACACGAACCTCGCAGACACATATACCGTCATTCCCATGACGGCACGGTGCCCCCTTAAGAACCTCCCATAGACGGTGGCGCCAGATTTCCCTCTAGGTGTTATAGTGAGAACTCTATGTTCCTTGCTGTAACGCGGCCGGTAGGCCAAATGGAATAAAGACGTTTCACAAGTACGTATCGGCCTCTTGTCGCACCACTGATGTCGGTGACAATTTGTTCTGAGCCGCTTTTCGCCGGAAGCTTCGCGAGCTATTTGGATCGACCTTGACGCACATGTGCGGAAGTGGAGCACACATCCTTATTCTTCTAGGCCGTCCGCGAAGCGCAAGTGCCTTAGTGAACTAAATTATTACTTAATGGTAAACTGCGTCAGAAAATGCGTAAATTACGACTTACACACAAGCTGGAGACATGATAAGGTCGTATTGTTTATTTACTTATTTATTTAGCAAATACTGTCGGCTTGTATTACTGACCTTAGGCAGGAGTGGGGTACAGAAATCATATAGAAACAGGAAAAAAAAAAACGCACATTGTAGCAGAAGTAACAAACAACGAGAGTCGACCAGAGTCCAAAACACACGGTAAAATGAAATACAAGAATGACAAAAGCAAAACACTTGGATCAAAACAAGGGAATACATATGTGCCCTATGATTCACTCAGTGCTCGTAGAAGCCAGTTCCCAATTTCAGGACTGACCACGTTTACAGGCAGACAATTCCATTTTTTAGGGGAAACACAATGTTTAGGGGGAAAATGAGTATTTAAAATCGTTTCTATTACACGAAAATGCGCCTACATTTTTACAATAGTAGGAACGCGTAGGGTGGTTGATAAGGGGTTCAACTAAAATACACATCTCTTTCTTATATCATCATCATTCATCAGCCCTTTCCCTCCCCGTCCCTTTTCCCCAGTGTAGAGTAGCTGGCCAGAGCAAGTTATAGCTCAGGCCAACCTCTCTGACTTTCTGTAAATAAATTTCTCTCTCTCTCTCTCTCTCTTACTCTAGTTTTATTTTATTATGATAATATAAGCCGAATAATTTTGATCGTTCACGATGACGTTGCATGCGGAGCTGTTCGAGTCCTGCGGTTTGCAGTAGGGCAGTTGGGGACACATTCCAGCTATAACAATTAAATTTAAGCCTGACTGCCTTGCGTTGGACATTTTCTAGTTTCAGTTTGTTGGTTGTATGTGTTTGCGTTGTTCGTATATGACCGTACAAGAAAGCATAATACTGTTACGCGAAAACTGTTACACAAACCCCTTTTCCAGCCATCATTCTTTGGGTGAGCAAGCCACGAAAAAGTATGACTAACTAGAGGCTAACAGCTTTGCTTTAATAGGCATGAATGCCAGCTTATTTGTACGAATCTATCGCTCAAAGAACATCGCGAAATAAAGACGGACGAGGGAGGAACACAGGACAAGTGCTGACTGTTCCTCCCTTGGTCCGTGTTTATTTCGCGCAGTTTTCTCGCGGATACAGTTACAGCACACAATAAAACGTAGTTACAAGTGCAACGGCTGTCTTGTCCGTTTATTCTGCGTGTTTGGGGCTTATGCGCGCTGCTTCACACGTTAAAATGTAGTTACACATTACAATGTTACAAGAAGCTCCTCAACAAGTTCCCAAAGTTTCAGATGAGTACTTCTCAGTGAAACTAAGGAATTCTACCCGGACTTAACGCACAGCCAAACCGTTACAACTGTTTGGTAGTGAGATAAGGGGTCCAGCGCAATAATACTTCCAAGTAGAATCTCTTGTATTGTCCTAAATTTTGACAACGCGTTGTGTAAGTTGACAGCGATGGTATTCCTTGCTTGATAGATATGATAACATAGGGCTGTCCTAATCAGAGCGCTCCAATTTTCGCCAGTAGTCGTTGTTGCGTCCTCAACATATGGCAGCAGTCCCACAAATGAAGAACATTTTCTTTCTCTGTTATATCAGTCACTACACAAGACATTGCGCCAATATCACTGTGCCGTGGGTTCCGGTACAGCTACGGCAGGCTTGAGCATGTTTCCCGCATGACGTGTGTGTGAAGGTAGATCGACGAAGGATTTGAAGGGGCCGGTGGAAAGCGAGGTAGACAGCATTGGTGAGGGATGGCTCCAATTTTATATGTGTCGCCAAACGCAACCCGCGACACGCTTGACAGAATGCTCCGAATTCCAATCTTAGGAGCCGCCTGCTCGAGGCGATTAATCAATGTTGCCCTTCAACAGTACAACAAAAAGCGGCTTCGGGAGAGTGCAATGCACGAGAGAGAAGGTAAAATATAAAGAGGTGAAGGGGTAGCTACATCTTCCCTTACTTTTAACATTTCTTGTATTGCGCTTTGATGTCACGTGTACTGGCTGTAGTTGCGCGATCTTGGACCATTCTGCTTCTTGTGTAATGGCCCGCGTTAGATTGCTGGTGCTAACGGCGAAAGCGAGACCTGTAGGGCGTGAAGGTCGTCCATCAGTCCACCTCGCTTCCGCTTAACGCTTGTAGCGTATAATCTGTCACAGCCTTTCGCGTATCTTCGATCTATCTTTTCATTTCCTTTACAACGCGCGTACGACGCTGGACCCTTCTCGAGAGACCACTGCTTCCTTCCTCTTCTCCTTGAATTGCTCGGTAAAGTAAAAAAAAAATGCTCATTTTATCTGTCCTCTCTTTTGTAACTAGATACTTCTTGTTCTGGTTTTTCCGTATGGTTTCCGGAACACGCTGTTTCATAAAAATTTGGGAACGACCTTTGCCTCTCGCTGTTCTCACTCAGTTTCTTTCATGATTACTTCAACGATCTCGTTTTCGGTTAAAATCAATACTGCGCTTGGCCTGAATTCTTTCTCCGAGGCCACGTCCAAAGATGATGCTGTGCATCTGCTGCCGATGTAGGAACCGCACACTTCGGACATTGCGCACTGTCGTCGGATGGCAGATCGTAGGTTTAAGTGGCTGCAGGCATAAGGGCAGCTCCGGCACAAAGTCTTCGGAGAAAGACTTCTTCCATTCGAAAAAGCAAAAGAAAGTGGCTGGAAGGAAGCAGACACGAGGTAAATCAGGAATTGCGTGTTCCAACGGAGAAGAGATTTTGTGTGCACTAAGGGCGGAGCGGATGACAGCTGGAAAGAGAAATAAAACTAGTTCCTGGCGGTGATAAAACGCAAGCACTTTGGTCAGCAAGAAAACTGTAAGTTCCTCGACGGCTAGAGCTTGAACGTAGGACCACGTGACGTTTTCTTTTTATGAAACGCGCTTTTTTTTTATGATCTCTTGCGCATGCTTCCCATCAAGTCGAACAAAGCAGGCCTAATCTCGCAGGGTTAACGCCGCCTGTTCAGCTAGGAAGTAGAAACACTCATTCACTCCTCCGTTCCGAGGAATAAATAAAACATAGGGGAAGATAAGCAGCCGCTGGCATTAAATCGGTTAGTATAGTAAGGAAATTGGTTACGAAACGCTCTGCGCCAGTCCTCACTGCCACGACGTTAGCGGACGTACTTCTGCCGCTCTCCTTTTTCTACTATTTCCGAGAGAGTAGAGTTAGGGTAACCAAAAAAGCTTCACATGGAGCACTGCAGAAGTTCTCAGAATTTGTAATGTTGCCTCGATACGTGGCCTAATCCAACGCAGAACGCAGTTTTATTTTCATGCGACATTATAACGATTGTGATATCAGAATCGTATGTTTGCATCTGTTCCATACGTTCTCTACACTATGCCACGATTTCCGAATGTCCTACGAGAAATTTGTAGCAATGCTCAATGAGTTGCGCATAATGATCCCTCGGAAAGACTTCCTCATGCCTCGTGGGTCGAGCCTACGCTGCATACGGATATATATTGCGCGAGTTATTCGCCATGAATTTTAAAATAAACAGGTGGTAGACTCAGGGCACCTGCTAAGTGGACAGTCTGTGAGTGCTGATCAGCTTAATTTCCTCGACTTCAATATGTGCACTGTGAGAAGTTTAGCCCAATGAATAGCTAATAAACGAGTACCTCGAGATGGCTGATGTACGTCAGCACGAATGATGTGTATTTGAAAAATAAAATATTTGTTTCACGGCTTTTAAGAATTACTTCCAGTCTTCGCTGAGAGAGAGAGAGAGAGAAAGATTAAGAGGAAAGGCCGGGAGGTTAACCAGGTATTATTCTCCGGTTTGCTACCCTACACTGGATTTCGGAGATAGGGGTTAGAAAGAAGACAGAGAGGAAAGGGTTGAAACAAACGAACACATAGAGAGACACACACGAAGGGCGTTCCAGTTAGAGACGTTCACAAAGGCGGGTAGATCGCAAGAAGCGCAGTAGCGCTTGCACGGCCTTCTTCTGTCACGTTAGGTACTATCGTGGTGTAGAATTCTTTCTTCCGATGGTGGTCGGTCGTCCAGCTGGTTGGTTCGTGGCGAAAGTATTCCCCCTGTGGACTGTACAGCGGGCAGTCGCACAAAATATGGCCAATCGATTCTTCATGGCCGCAGTGGTCACAGATTGCGGTGTCGGCCGTCCCTAGGCGGAATGCATAGGCTTTGGTAAAAGCAACGCCCAAGCAGAGTCGGTACAAAAGCGTGGCGCTTCTACGGCGAAGCTTTGATGGGATTGGAAGGCTTAATGCGGGATCACGGGAGCATAGTCGGGAATTCCTGAAAAGTGGCTCATTCCACTGCGACGTGGTGTAGTGGCGAGCAAGCAGGCGGAGCTTCCGTGCTGCGTCAGTTCTAGAAAGTCTTATCGGTACATGGTGGTCCTCAATATGGGCTGAACGGGCAGCTTTATTGGACCGTTCATTGCCGATCATCCCGCGGTGACTTGGAAGCCGTTGGAAGGTTATAACATGGCCCGCATCACTTATATGGTGCATCGTCTCTGTAATCTGAAATACTAGCTGTTCGTGCGATCCGCGTCAAGGTGACAGTAGAGACTCTTGTGCCACTTTTGAATCTCAGAAGATTGTCCACTTGTGTGGTGGTTCATCACCGATGTCATGAAGGCCGATAAAGAGCGCTGCGAGCTCTGCTGCCATCGATGTTGTCGCGTGAGTCATCTTAAATTTGATGGTTGTAACTTTCGCTGGTATCATCATTGCCGCAGTGGAGCTGTTTGGTAGGACAGATCCATCAGTGTAGATATGCCTAGAGTCGCGATAGTTCATGCAGACCGGAGATCATCATCAACCAATAGAAGATGAAGACATCCGGCCCGACTGCTGAATTACTCTTTCTAGAGCAATAAAGTTTACTCCCTCCTCCTCCTCTCGTACAAAAGCAGTAACGTGAGCTGCTTAAGGGCCAGTGATGATAGATCAGCTTTTTTCGTGAAGCCGGGTATTGTCAGGTTTATTTGTGGCTGAGTGAGGCACCATGGAGAAATCGAAGGTCTCGCAGCCGGAGTGAAACACGCTGTCAGTGATTCACCATGTGCGGTTATCGTTTGGCGGAAAGAGGTGCGCTGTCTGTCCGCTGGTAGATAGGCCAGGTGGTGGCGAGGAGTCCTGGCAAGATGCCTTATATGGGTCCTCAGTGCTTCAATTTCAATGTGAGTCTTGACAAGGTCGTCTCTAGTGATTCCTGTAGTCGGCACTGTTGATGCACTCTGGGGCACGCCTAGACAGACCCGGAGCGCTTGAGCCCGAACACTTTGTATTGTGCGTAGATTCGTTTTGGCTGCGTTGGTTAATGCTGGCAAGCTGTTCGGCACAAAGCCGAGAAGAAGCACCCTCTATAGTTGTAGCATAGCACTTGTCGACATTACCCTAGTCACCGTGCCTTAGCTGAAAAAGAAAGCACACACAGAGAGACACGCACACGAAGGGCGTTCCAGTTAGAGACATTCACAAAGGCCGATAGGTGGTAAGAAGCGCTAGTTTTTTTTTTAGTCTTCGTTGAAAAACCTAGTATACTTGTGTGCCGTCTTTATACGCTGCTTCAAAAGATGATGCTTGCAGTTAGTTCTCTTTATTATTGTGCCTTTGCACTCTTCTGAATGTATAGCCCTATAGATATTCCTGACTCGACAATTTTTCACAGAGTGCTGCACCACACTTACCAAGCCGTAAAGGCTGTCGGAGACATAGCTCATGTCAAACAAAGTTATATGCGGGGAACCTATCTGAACAGACATCGACTCGCTTGCTATCGTCAACAACTCTCGATTTTACGTGACAGCGTCCCAGATGTACTTGAACGACACCGAAGCTGAGAAATCGATGCAGGCACGCCAAACACACCGATTCTTCATTTCAGATCGTTTCTTTTCTGAGCTAAAAATAGCGGATATATTTTTCTTTGCTACAGTTTTCGTTGTTGTTGTTGTTGTTGTTGTTGTAGAACTCGCAGCACTGGAAAAGGCTCGCCAACCTTTTACATAGCCTAGCTCAAGCTTGCCTAATACATAAGGCCTATGCTCGTTTTTTTAAAAGTCAGTAAACAACTGTCTAGGTGGGTTCACCGAACGCTGCAACCGAGATAACCCATCCCTCAAGACACAGTCCCAAAAGCAACTGGCAATAAATCTACTCCCCGACCATTTTCTTAACCTCGAGCTCAGGCAAACGCGAGATATTTTTTGCAATGACCAAGACAGAGGCAATAGCTTCAAATGGAAAGTTTCGGCTATGAAATTATGCTTTATGCCGTTTTTAGAGAGATTGGAAGAAACTTGTCAAGAAAAATAATGAGAAAAAATAATGATATGTCTGTGTAAAAGAAGTTGACGCAACATTCCCGCTTGCGCCATCCAGCCAAAATTGAGAACACAGCAAGCAGCGGGGAAAATATTTTTGCTATAAAAGCAGTCATTAATTACGTTTATCAATTCGCAAAGCAGATAACTTGTCCTCTTCTGATTTCTTGTGGCGCAGGCACAACGACACGAGCACAGAAGGCACACGTGACCACCCACAGCGCTGTGTCTTGCGCTTCTTCTATGTCTGTGTCATTGTGCCTACGCTGCGCCGAATTATAAGATGACCTAACAACAAGCCCATATAATACACAACTTGTCCTGGCCCATGAGTCATCCACTCCCCGCGGTGCCTCAGTCCACATATGGCGTGCTGCTGCTGAACAAAAGATCACGAGTTTAATTCTTTGCCATGGTCGTCACATTCCTGAGCGTGTTGGAATAAATTCGTAAACGCGTTCGTGTGTCAATGTATTGTTGCATGTTAAAGAATCTCGGCAGTTCGCAAATAATCCGGATTCTTCCCCTACGGTGCCTCCCACAGCTACAGTATAGCTTGGAGACGTTAAACTATCTTTTTCCTCCTCACTGTCCGCCATCCTCCATTGTATAGGACGGCAAACCAGTTTGATGATGCGATTAGCATTCTTATGGCACTTCCCGCACTTTCAGGGGTCTAACTATGTATCTATCTTTTTCTTCTACCGTTTTCTCGAACCTGGATCTCTGGGTAGGCCATGGTATAATGAATAATGCGTCAGGCTGCTGTGCTGAGGGAACAAGCTTCAAAACCAACCGTTGGACTAACTTGGTTCTTTGACGATGATATTGGTCACTGGTAACGCAGGACTCGAATGAGGCATTGGTATCTAGCGCTCTTCAATGAATTTCTTTCAAACTGAGTTACAACAGTGTGACTTGCCAGTAAGTGTGTTCTACTGCATGATCACCTAGTGCGAGATCCTCACGTACTACAGTAAAGCCCGCCTCAACTACCCACCTCCTGACAAGCCTCTCAACACGCATCAATCGACCACGCGGCGGCTCTTACAGACGAGCACCTTCCTATACCATCCCTGTATCGTTACATCTACCCCGATGCCTTCACAACCTGTTGCAAAACATGCCATGCGCAGATTTCGACAACATTATCCGGGCATGCCCTGCAGCACCACGCACCATCAAACACAGCACCAATCCTACATTCATTGTCCAATAAACTGGCACTCGCCTAAGGTTCAAAAGAAAATAAAACACAAAGGGACCGGCAGTAGTCTTGGAATGTCGTTTTATGATTTATTTTCTCTTGAACCTTAGACGAGTGCCAGCTTATTTGACAATGCATCACCCTCGCCTGACGATTTTTCGTCGGACTTTGGACTAACTCCTACATTCAGAATCACCATACCTGACCAGTGGAAGACCATGCTGCTCAATGAATGCCCGGAGGACCATACCTGGGTGGTCCGGCTGGCCGACGACACTGCCAAGATTCAAGGTCTGGCCATCGCCTGAGGAAGGGAGGCTCCGCCGGGGCTAGTCTCCCGGCGCCCCGCCTCTCTTGACCCTAGCAAGGGCTTTGAATAAAGTTCTCTCTCTCTTTCTCTTCAATGAACGTCTGCGACGCCAGTAATTGTCACTGGGAATGTTCGGCTCTATAAAGACAAATTTTCTTTTTACTTTCTCCGATGCTCGGTGGAATCGAACCCACACCGAGCGCGGACTTTAACGGCGGCACCGATAGAAGGAGCAAAGTGAGCGGCGGTACGCAGCGCATCGTTGCAGCAGGAGAGGAGCCCGGCTGCATTTTGGCCAATTGAATTCCTGATGGGCAACCTCGACCAGCCGAATGTACCATTAGAAAAACCTTTGAAACTAATCCCGTGCAGCGTAGACGCGAACCCATTTCGTCTGGTTTTTCAAGGACAGTCGACCCACGCTTCAGCAAGCTCCCCCGAAAGTGCACTGGGCATGTGCCGCTTTTCGATGAACGCCTTTCACGTCAACGCTTTCGCGATCTGCGCTACGAATGCACTTGTTACGTGCCGCTCTTCAAGGAACCTTTCGCTAACTTGGTGCACCGACTGCCTGCCACTGGGTTTGCGCCGACAGAGGCAACAATTCTCCACTTTTGCGCGTACCGGCCCGCCACGCATCGCGTATCAGAGGCAACACGCGGAATTATCGGCAGCAAAGATACTCGGACCGCGGCCACATTCGTCGCTCGCACCAAAAGGCAATTCGTGCACTAGTACACTGCTACAAGTGCATCGATTTGAGAGACCGCTTATACTGCTTCTGTGCTATATCCTACATGCACTCAGTGCTAACTTTCTTCTTCTTTTCCTCTTTCTATTCCCATTTCGCTTATCCCCAGTGTAGGGCAGCAAATTGGACTCTTGTCTGGTTGACCTAGCTGCCTTTCCTCTCCGTGCTTTCTCTCTCTCTTTCTGCAGCACCACTAGTTGGCAGAGCACGCGCAGAAAGGAGAAAAAAAGAGCGCGACTGGAGCCAGCTGCCGCATCACACGTTTCTCAGTACACGCATGGGCACGCCATGGATTTCGGAGGCCACGTGCAGGCTTTGCAGGGGCGCCGCTAGATGGGGCAGTATTCACAGAGAAGCAGCAAAGAGGAGTCTCGATGTAGTGCGCGCCTCATACAAAAGGTGTTTTGTTGCGCCGTTGTGCCGCTATAATGTTTCAATGCTAAGCGCATTATCATCGACAGTCATCATGAGATGGATTGTGATAAGTTTTCTTTTGTTGCGGTTGACCTCCCCGCCTTTCTCCTTTCTTTCGTCTCTTTGGGAATACGCAGTGTAATGAACTGTCAAAGCATTATTCAATCAATTCCTGATATATTTTTTTCCGTACTTGGATGCTGTAACGCAGAAATTGAAGAATAATATATATATATATATACACGTAACCTATATGTAACTATAATAACTCGCGGCAAGCTGAAAATCTTAAAAGGCGCTTCAGTGGTCTTTTAATGTCATGGTGTAGCTAGCGTGATTCTGGAAAGTGGACAAGGATTAGAACAAAATTTAGAGACAGATGAATTTAGAATTTAGATGAAAGCGGAGAAAAACAAAGACTGAGACAAACAAACGCCGTTTGTTCGTCTCATTTTTTGTTTTTCTCCTCTTTCATCGCGCCGGCTACACAAAGGCATCTAAGCGCGAACTAAAAACGACGTGGCCTGTTCGCTTTCGTGCAGCTCGTTAATGCTAAAACGCAGGCAGAAATGATCGTAAGCTGCTGTGCCTTGATTTACTTCGATAATTTCCGTATTAGGGCGCAGATACGTTTACTTTCTGCGTCTAACTACAGCTGGAATGCATTTCGGAACAAAACAAATATGTTCAAATTTCAAACTCACTATACACTGTGAGCATTAACAGGAATGAGCGATATTCTAATATTTGCAACTAATATGTTGCTAATATGAGGCTCATCATACATATGCATATGATAACGCATTAACCATGGTGTCGCCAAGGCGGTGGTTGCTTGCAGCTTGATAATGGTTCTGAAAGCTATTGCAGGTATATTTTAATTATATCTAGGCGGGCGCGGTTTCCACAAACAACAAGAGTTGTTTGCAGCAACCGAAGTTATCTGACGGCAAATGTAACTGCAGTTGCTCTGAAAATTGTTGAGCAGATACAAAACACAAAATTAGATTTAAGTAGCACTGAATAAGTGTTTTGGATTTGTAGCTAGAATAAATCCTGGCCACCAAATGTACAAATTTCTAATTTTCAATATATTCAGGTACTTTAGTTTCTCAGTTTTCTGAACTCATGGCGCATTTAACTTAAGCTTTAGAAACTGAGCCCTTGTAAGTTCGAAAACATTCTTGCACGCCCAGCTGGCTCCAATAACCAAAGGAAACAATTTGCGTGTATGAATGCTGAAGAAAGACAGAGACGGAAAGCAAGGGGAGGAAAGGTATGGAGATTAACCAGATGAGCGTTCGAGTTACTACCCTACACAGGATATAAAGTAAGAATACAGGAAAGTCACTATTCTCGAGCCATGAACGAAGGGCTCAAAAAATTTACCTAGCTCTTATAAGAAAGGAGAGAAGTATAGGTATAAATAAAATATAAACTCTGTCCTCCAATAAACTTGGTTTCTGAGACCGTTCAACGAGCAATTTCAATCAGCAATAAGCGGAATGTCACGCCAGTTTCTGGGATCGGGGCGACGATGAAGTTACAAACAAGAAGCGACAGGTAATGGAAGCATGCGCAGGTAAACCTCGTTGCTCGATAATAAGATATTATTGTAAGTTAATGTTCGTTTAATCATAGTAGAAGAAATTAATGCTCCTAAAGTTCTACTCATCGCAAATGTGACGCTAACATGGAGAGGTGCGGCAAAAGAAAAGGCATCGGACGACACAAATAATAAATGTGAAAGTATTCCACAGGCGAATCACGCTTGGTTAGCTTAATGCAGCTCATCATGCGAAAAATTAACTGGCCCACGTGGTTTCTCCCCGGTTAGCGGCAACGACGCATCCTGGATACCCCTCACACATAGAAGAGACAGCATGACAGAGTACTTTCTTCTACATGCTAGCTCGCGTAACAAGAGGTACTTGTAGAAGTTCGTCGAGGCCTACTACGTGCATGACCTTATTGCGAGACAGGCACGCCCCAAAGAGCGCATGATAATAGTAGAGACGAGAATGAGGAAGTGTGTTCGGCCGACCGTCAACGGAAAAGTTGCAACGCAGTGCTGCTGACGCAACGGTACACTTTCAGGGGAAGTGCGGAATATGAAAAACACACTATATCTAATTATGAAGCCTTCCATTAGGTTGTATTTCTCAATGTAGCTCTTGATCTTCTGTAGTCGCACATATTGGTGTCTTGTTTCCCATTGTCTTCTTGTTTTCGTGGATCTTGTGTCCATTTTCGCTAGTGTATGATGGCGTAATTTTTTTACACCTGCACTTACGTTACGATACAACTCAATCCATTAAATATATAATTGATGTGAGGAGCTTTTGGCACCGCGCATAGACGCGCCTGCTGCTCTTCTGTTCCGAGGTGGAATGGAAAGAGAAGCCCTTTAAAAATAACAAAGCCATAGAGATACACAATGTACCCAAGTACGAGGTCCCGCGAGTCGTTCACAAGTCGTATCACACAAGCCACAAGTTCACAATTCAAGTTCAGAACCTAGAACACGAGCCCAATGCAGTTCATGCGAAGAAAGAAAGTAGGTAAAGAAAAAGAAGGAAAACATAGGGACCACCGCAATATGCCATGCACCATATATAGAAGCATACGTACAATGAGAAATTAACATGCAAGAACAGATCTCTGAGATGTTGGGCTCTATGTTGCCATAAGTACCGCAGCCGTCGATGCCTCTGCATGGGTAAGTGTAAATAAAAGTCGCAACCGACTTAGGCGAAAAGCAGAACTAAAGAATACTAGTGTTGTCCTCACTCCACTGATTGCTGTTGAGCAATATTGTTAATATTCTTTAGGAGCGTGTTTTTTTAAATTTTTTGCAAGACTTAGCCACATCGCTTTTGAGGCATGGGTCTGGCAAAGAAAGCGCCGCTTTTGAAGCTTTGAAATTGCCGGGCGCATTGGTAAGACAGGCAATGAGCTCTTTTTATTCGTTATTCTTGAGAATTCGTTCAAATTCACCAACGTCGATCGCGAAATGAACGAGAGCAAGCCGAACGAGAAACGTTAGCCAGCAATTGCAACAAGGAAGATACTTTTTTTATTTCTCTCTTTCACTTTAACACGCCACGCATTGTTTCGTTATCACCGCCGTGGGCACTTTTAAGTGTTTTCGTCGCTCTCTATATGAACGTCAGTCATTCAAGAAGTACAAACAAAACTTTCCTAAAATCTACGCGGAGGCCGCAGAAGCAAAAGGAGAAAGAGGGAAGAAGGACGGGACGAACGCTGAAAAAAACACACAAAAAAATAAGAAAAACAACCAGAAGCACCGCGTCGTAGAAGAGGAGCATGGCGAGGATCCTGAACTCAATTACCAAGGAAACAATTATGCATTGAACTGTCGCTCCCAGCGGGTCAAATCGAAATTGGAGGGAACTGCGGGCGACAAGAAAATGGAGAACGAGGAACAGGCATATTTCAGCTCTACTGTTTCATCCCCGCCTGTCGGCATCGCCGATCATTGTATTCTGTAGGATAATAACATCTTTTGGCGAACACATCGTCTCCACGATATTCTCTTCGAGTGCTGGGAGGCACACTGAAAGGCTCCCGCAAACCTGCGAAGAAATTAAGAAAAACAAATATAGTAACGTAAATATATGCTCATTTCTTCTTTTTCTTTCTTCAATTAGAGCGCGCTCGTGCCTTTATGATATAAGACAACCACATAATTAAATATTTTTTTTCAACTATGGCCAGCGCATTGTTAGAGACTGAGCATTAAAAAAGAAATCTTGAGAATTCTGCGATTACTCGCAGCTCTGAAATCATTCACTACGACAGCAGCGGACTCTGAGAGCAGACAAAGCCATCTGTCTTGCTTGGCTTGTTTTCTCATTTGCTCCTCAAATAATAGCGCTATTGATCTTCTTAAAAAGAAAAGAGACGTCACACTTTCTCCCGAAAGACGAAGCACGGATTGCGATAGCAAATTAGTTGACAACTATATGAAGTAAGGATAATAGACTTATCAGCCGGATAAACTTGTAAGCATAGGCCTACTAAATAAATTAACAAGCATGATGTCATGCGCTCCCAAGCAAACAGGAACATATCTTACTCGATGAACGCCTAAACTGGCTGTCAAGATGCCGATGCGAGGAAGCGCGGAAGCAGTAGCGAGCGAATTGGCCTTCGCGCTGCCTCTCGCATCAACGCAAACTAAGCCGCGAAAACACAGCGCACGGGAGACTGTGCGCCCGTCGCAGATGGCTTTCAAGCTATAGCTGCCCGGAGCAGAACGTGCTTTCAGCCAAGTCAACAAAATTATTGACAATCAGTGTTGAGCTTGTCCCTAAAACGAATGTAGGTTTGAAGAAATAATAACGCAAGTTAACACAAAAAACACGAAATGTCGGTACATAGATACAATATATAAAAATATGTTATTAGGGCATTTAGAGCTGATTTCTGTAATGACGCGTTATTTCACGGATCAAGCAACTTCTACATTGTTAAAAAAAACGATCATCAAGACAATTCCGTAGGCGAAGTCTCCTATTCAAGTAAAAGAAATGAAAAAAAAAGAGGGTGGGGGAAATGCGGGTTTTATTAAAGTAATATTATGCGTCATAGAAGCCTGCAGGAGTGCGCAACACAGTAGAACATAAATACTGCGAGACCATCCACAAAAATCGATCGAATTGTTCAAAAACAAAGCAAAAACCAAAAAAAGAACGCTGGTGATCTAAATGTACATTCGCCCACGAAAAGAGTGTGTGTGTGGAAGGGGGGGGGGTCGCCTTATCATATTTCTTGTTGGTGACAAAGATGGAAAGACGGTTGATATAATGGCTAAGGCACCATTAGAAATGCGCATATTTATGGCGCCGCAGACGATGCCTAGGTCAGCTTCTCGCTTTTCGCTCGCGTCTGGCCTCAGTGAATCGAATACGCTTAGGAGGATTCCCTGCTTTCGCTTCACATGCCCGTCGCGACCTGCCACGTCAGCGAATGATCCGCCCCCTGTGGAACGCGACTTCTCCGATTCGAATCAGAGGTGCGGAGCTTACACCGGTTCTGGCGACGGTGCCGGTAGAGGTCAGTCGATGGATAGCCGGTCGAAGGTGCACGATCTCGATGCTCCCAAATGGCGCTGCTTACTCCTGCAAGATTTATCTACGGGATCGGGTGGAGAGGTTGGAAGCATGTGCTTCCTGTTAACCCACTTCACTTATATGCTACATGTAAGCCAAGGAGCTATGAGTGATGAAAATTACTGGATAAAGGTGCGGAATAACATGGAACAAATGCACGAGAAACAAATTTGGAAGATGTGATACCACACTTATAGCTGGAGATTGAAAAAAAATGAAGAAACTAAAGCTCAGGCACATACACAATGTCAGAAGTTGTAAGCAAGGATGGAGGAAGCAAAATATCCGCGCGGCCCATAATACCCTCATTGCTATGTATGGAGAAGACCACGCTCCAAGGGTAGCCCTTTAAACGAGCGTGGGAATTGTCCATTGTTATCTCCTAGGTCGGGCATAAAGCAAACAATTTAAGAGCACATGCGATATGTTCTCAGTTGGTTCACCACAAGCACGTGATAATTATTGGTTAATAACACTAATTATCACCAAAAAAAAAAAGCAAAGCGTCAGCGCATAAATAAAATATTCGTAAAAAACAAGTTAAGAAATTATGTAGATATTGTTTTAATGAGGCGGGCCTTCAAGGAACAAACAACTTCTCTATAAGGAAAAAAAGAACACCAAAATGATTTCACGTGCGAGGCCTTCTATTCAAGTACAAAACCAAACGGAAACGAAAAAGAATATGGATATAGGTACAGTTTATGTATGAAGTTGTTGGTTAAGGTCGCACTTAGCCGAACTTGATGATTTTTTTTATTTCTGAAAATAAATAATACTTCTGTTATTACGTTTGCAAGTGAGTAGTAGGATCGAGGCGCAATTTCTAAAATTGTATTTTATTTTTTTCTATAGACGTAAGCAAACGGTGTGGAGGTGCAAGAAAATATGGTTGATTTATTTCGGCCTTTATCGAAATTCACTGCATGTACGAAGATATGAGCATTTGTTTTAGTGAACCCTTTTGGAGACCCATGCCTGTTACGGCTTTATACGACTGGTGCGCTGGGCATATCTGCGACATATAGCGTAGTCAGGTCTCTCGCAAATTAGATTACGTGTGGCTGTCTCATGAAGCAGCAGCAACGTAGAAGGCGCTTAAACAGTGAATAATGCTTGGACACTGCGTGTTGCGAGAAAAAAAGAGAACTCGCAGTTTCGCCCGAAAAGCGAAGCATCGATTGCGATAGGAAATTAGTAGTCACCTAAACGAAGTAACGATAGTAACTGTATCAGCCGTTTGAAGTTGTAAACATTCGCTTACTAACTGAATTACCAGGCACGATATCACGCGCGCACGAGTAAACATCAACACATCGAGCTCGATGACCACGGAAACTCTCTGCTAAAACGCCTGAGCGAGGAAATCGGCAGCAGCAGCGAGCGAATTGACCTTCGTGTTGTTTCTCGCTTCAACGCGAACTAAACGTCGAAAGCACAGCGCACGCGAAGCTACCGGCACTCGAAGCACACGCTTTGTGCATAGCGCAGATTGCATTCAAGAGCGTCGTAAGCAGCAGCCGCCGGAGTAGAACGCCCCAAACCTCTCCCTCGCTTCCCTCCATTGCCTCGCACGTAAAAGAAGACGGCGCGCTTCCGCCCCGCCTTCCTCCCTCGCGCGCACGAGATTGAGCCGCGTTCGTCGGCTGACTCTCGCAAGCTTTCACTCGCACATACAACGTACGGCGTGCGGGAACGTTGCTATCGTGTTTGGACTTTATACGGAACATCAAGGTGACGGCGATGGTGACGGCAGAAATACGCTTCGAGTGTCCACATAGTTGCTATCGCAATAAAGAAAACAATATACATCAGTGTGTGTCAAATATGACTTACCTTTCTGGCTTCTATTTACCGCGTTTCGGTAGGTGCGAAACCATCCGACACAGTTAATTCAGTATCTGTTCTAAGAAAGCGAAAGCACCGTCAAACGCTGCTGTCTGCGTGGCGCATGAACACATGCGAAGAGATTCCGCCCCTGTAGCTTTCCCTTCGTTACCATTGAAACTTGTCAGCGAATACAGAGCAATAGAAAAAAAAATAAAGATGTGGCTCGCCCACGCAGTATTCGAGGTGGAAATAAAAGTGTACTGAGAGAACCCGACAAGTGTCAGGGTATACCCGCTGACAGAGCATTCAGGCCGTCGTCTGAAGGAATCACACGGTGGCTTACATCACGGTCAGAGATGGCAGGAGGTAACGAGGCCAGTGCTCTGACTTCTGTCTACAAGACAGTGGAGCATTACTCACGGCCGGAGGTAGCCTGCGCAATGGCAAAATTATGGCAACATGTACCCTGTAACTTTCAACTGCGAGGATAGGAGCGCGTCGCAACGGGCGATGGAATTAACAAAACATGATTGGCGTAACGTAAGGAGCTGCAGCAGTGGCCCACGTTAGGCTGGTTGGCATTGCGCACTTTTGAATTGGGAAACAGAGAGGCAAAACGAGAACTGGAAGGCAGTTTAGTTGCTGTCTACTCCCGTCTTGCTGCGCTGTTTCCCGATTCAAAATTAACACTAAGAGACGGGAAAACAGCGGTGTGGATTGGAGGGGAAGCAGGGTAGCCGATATTTTAGTTAACACGAAGAGGATGAAATGAAACTGGGTTGGCCATATAATGCGTGGGGCAAATAACCAGTGGTCTATTAGAGTTACAAATCACATGACAAAAGGAAGGGAAGTGCTGTCGAGGACGGCAGAAAACGGGGGGATGTGATGAAATTAAGAAATTTGAGGCTGTAAGATGGCAGCCAGCTGGCGCAAGGCAGCGGTAATAGATTGCTAGGAGAGAGAGAGAGATAAAACTTTATTTTGTCCTTGATGGGGTTAAGGGGTGGCGGGGGTCGGGAGACTAACCCCCAATCCCCCCCTTCCTCAGACGGCGGCCAGTCCTTGCTTTCTGGCGGCGTCTTCGGCCATCCGGACGGCCCAGAGCTGCTCCTCTGGGTCCAAGCTGAGCAGCAATGTCTCCCACTGTTCGGCCGTACAAATGATGCGTGTGTTAGTGCGGGAGGTGTTGGTGGATGAGGCTTTGGGGCATTGCCAGATAATATGATTGAGGTCAGCGCGGGCCTCGCACGCTTTGCGGAGTGGTGAGTATGCATCGGGGTACATGCGTTTGTAAAGCACGGGGTTCGGAAAAGTTCGTGTCTGAAGGAGTCGCCAAGTGGTGGATTGAGACTTATTCAGTGTTTTGTGTGCTGGGGGGTAGCGTAACCGCTCTCTGCGCTAGTGCAGGAGAATTTCTCTCAACGTGACCATTCGGTCCCGCGCGTGACCGTGATGCAGAACAGAGGGCTGGTTGGGATCGGAAGAAGCAGGAGAAGGATGATGCGTCCGGTGTGCGAGAGCTCGGGCGGCATCGTGGGCGGCTTCGTTTCCAGCCAGACCCGAGTGACCAGGGGCCCAGATGATCTGCACGCGGCGTTGCCTTGGGGGAGGAGTGCCAGAGAGAATCTCCTGCGCTTGAGGTGCTATGAGTCCTCTTGCGTAGTTACGAATGGCCGTTTTTGAATCGCTCATGATGCAGTGTGCATTGGTAGCCGCGTAGGCAAAAGCGATGGCCGTTTCTTCTCCTACTTCGAGTTGCGTGGCGAATATTGATGCGGCCGCGGAGAAGTGGTACTGCGAACCCGCGACTGCGACGACCGCCATGGCGTTTTGGTTGGGGTACTCTGCTGCGTCCACGTAGGTTACGTCAGCGGCTTGGTCGTAGCGCTTTTGTAGTTGTTTAGCTCTTTCTGCTAGGAGAGGCTTTCGTTGCGGAGGGGGCGAGCATTACGATGAGCTTGCAACTTCGTTCCAACATCGCCATTGCTCCCATTTCCATCTTTCGTGTAAGCATAATAATCGCCATCGGAAATCGCACTGCTTGTCCTGGATAAGTCATTCTAACTCGGTGTCCCGAAAGTCATAGTTGCCGTCTACAGCCCAATTGTCGCTGATTGACCGATATAATTCATTCTCATCCTGCACTCCTTCGTCTCAGATCTATCGAGAAAAGTGGATGATTAAGCTATGAAATTATTACAATTCTGGCCCTCATCATGGCAGTGAAATATTGCCAACGTCTCACAATAACAAACAAGCGGGAATGAATAAATTACCGAAATTTCAGGGATTCTTTGGCAGCGTTTCTATACGCGATCCGGATATTTTATTGAAAACTACCGCCAGTTTCCTCGATATTTAAGCCTCTCTCACGCTATGTTATAATGTGCTAGCGTTATCTTCATGGAAGGCTCACTTAAACACCCATCCCTCTTTGGATGCCAGCAGGAAGATATCGCGGCTGTGCTTGTTCCAGAAAGTTTATCACCATAATCGTCATCTTAGATCTCCCGAATGAGACGTGGATATTATACATCTGGGGCGCTATAACGTAAAGCTATTCCAAACTATTCTATTCCAATTCTGCTATCAGCCCTCCACGATTGGTCAAAAACTTTTTTCGACCACCCCCACTTCACCTGTCTGTCACGTGACGTCACGAAAACCGCGATACCTCCCCATCTGATATGACGTGTACACACTGATTATGCATGATTTGACAGAAAAAAGAAAAACAGTTGCTTCTGATTCGACCCCTTTTTGCCATTAATCCTCGGGTATTGGTAAAAAGTTTTCGGGCTGCACCCACTTCACCTGCCTGTTAGGCGAGGTCACAAAACCGCAAGAACTCACCGTGTCAAAGCGACGTGTACGCGATAAAGATGGATTAATATGCCGAGCAAAACTGAATTTTCTTCAGAATAACCGCAGGCTTCCCCGTTCCGAAAGGAATAAAAAGATGGCTGTCGCCGATCGCTCAGACGCTGGCTACTCGCACCTGCCGGAGAGCATGGGTGTATTTGCGTATAATAAAACTTCTTGCGTGGCCCTGTAACGTTTTCGAGCACTTTCGGTACGTTTACCCCCTCATTCTGCCAACTCTTCTTTGCTGAGGGTCCGTTTTAGCGTCATTCTTGAGCTTCCGTTGCATGCCGCCGCGATTTTCGACCAGCCACCGCAAGCTAAGTAAGGGAAAGCCGACCAATCGTAGACGCCGGCACCACCCTCTTCATCCGGTTATCGACTTTCACTGCAGTGGCTCGGCCCCATCGAATCCCTCTCCACTTGAGCGTTCTCCTCGCCTCTTGTCAGCCAATTAGATACGACAAGCCACTCAGTGTAGGCAATGTTATTCGTTTTTCAAGCAAACAAAAGTGACCTCCTATGAACGAGGAGAGCGTTTGATTGGTCTGTTCAGACAACCCTGCGGGTGACCGCCCGGTGCTTGCGTTGGTGGTTACGTAAATTTGACGTCAGGAGATTGGAATAGAAACATATTGGAATAGCTTTACGTTATAGGACCCCTGGTGTCGTATTGCCATTTGGCCGGCATACGAAATCACAAGACAGTCACGTATTCTCAATGCTCTGCCTCGTTTTTCACGCAAGTTATTTTATGCCCACTTTGTAGAGTTACGTGCTTTATTTGATCTATTAACAATGTTAGCTTGACAAATATACTAATTATTAATTCCTGCATTACTGTGTAGTTTGCATTCGCATTTATTACTACTTCAACTATCTTCCTTGTTTTCTTCTCATGTTGCAAGAATGTTGCTGTTGTATTTCCGAATCTTGTACTTGTAACTTCATTATTACAGCCCCATCCCTTCATGATGCATTAGAAGGCAGCCCTAGAAGTATTATAAATGAATGAATGAATGAATGAATGAATGAATGAATGAATGAATGAATGAATGAATGAATGAATGAATCCTTTAATAATTGCTAATGTCACTTGCGAATAGATTTACTGTACATTATGTTGAAGCATGATTTTATGTCTTCTTTTCTGGATTGGATGACAGTAATTCCGATATGGTCATGTTTACATTAATATGGATAAATCTAGTATGCGCGATAGGTACAGGTGCGACTGCACTAGTAAATCAGAAGGTGGTGTCTTGGTCGGTATAAGGAAAGCTATCACTTCATTCATTGTCAACACAATTTCGGACTGCGAATTAGTTTGGCTGGCATGTACAGTTCTTCCTTCTAAATTCTAATAAGCTGCTGCTAACGCGCCCCGGACTCGGATTTTTCTTTCAATAACATACTACGGGACAGCATCAACAAGGCATCTGAACTTTTCTCAGCTGACATAACTTACTTATTTGGGGATTTCAACTTTCCGCTGATTGATTGAACCACAATGTCATCGTCCTGTCGTAAGCCATCTTACTTCCTTAATCTGACTCTATAGATTTCGACCTCTTTCAAACTTTTTGTAAACCCACACGTGCTCCGAACATTCTAGATCTTATCCTCACGACCTCTCCATAAAAACACGTAATTAAGATTACCTGGATAAATTCAGTGACTATAATTTACTCCAGGTAGATATGAACATTCCTTTTCCATTTACCGGTCTAACTACAAAAACAAATTCGGAATTATAACAAAGGTAATTAATTAAAATGCGATTAACATTGAAATAGGATCATTTTTTCAAAATATTCTCCTACCGTCTTTTTGAAACAGACCCGCTGAAGAGAACTCGTTGCTTTTCAAAAACGCTTTGTGCACATTAGTTGAAAAGCACGTTTCACCTGTTAAAATTAGCAATGGCAAATCAAATCCCTGGTTCACTAAAAAGCTTGAGAGAATGCAGGATAAAAAAAAAAACGCCTGTATAGTAGTGCTAAGCGATTGGGCACTGCTTCTTTATGGCCTAATTATAAAACCTATATAGAGGCAGATTGAACAACTTTAAGCAAGACTAAAGATAAGTATATTCTAATGATCTACCCGCACTCCTTATTGACAACCGCGCTAAATTTTGGGAAGCGATAAGCCCTGCCAGTGAGAGCCAGCACATTCCATTGCACGATCGTAACAACGTCCCTCGTTCAGATAGTCAGTGCCCAACCGCGTTTAATTCTTTCTTTTTTGACTTCTGTGTTCACGAAAGAAAATAGTACCAACATACCCTACGTAGCTGAACTTGATCACCAATACATGGAACCGATAAAAAATCACTTAGAGGGCTTAATAACACTCATAAATAATCTAAAGCTATCTTCATGCGGCGTGGATGGAATTCACTCAAAGGTACTAACAAATACAGTACCGGTCACAAGCAAGTGCTACTTCATATATTCCAGCAGTCACTCGACACTGGTATGATTGGCAAAAATAACACAAATATTTAAGACTGGAAATACAACCTCATGCGAAAATTACCGTCCCATATCGCTCACGTGCATTTGTTGCAAGATTCTTGAGCACATTATTGCTTCTCATATTTACAGACACCTGGAACCTAATAATTTTTTCAAAAAGCAGCACGGTTTCAGAAAGGGCTTTTCGTGCGAAAGTGGGTCGTTTCAATTTACCACAGACCTGCATTCTAATATCAACAATAACTATGAAACTGATTGTGTGTTTCTCGACTACTCGAAGGCGTTTGGCCGCGCTGCACACTGTCTCCTGATATCCAAATTTTTTTCCCTGAATTTAGACTGCCTTACATTATCATGGCTGCGAAATTTCCCTTCTAATCGTTAGCAGTACACAATAATTAACAATTTCTCTTCTTCCCTATCCGACGTTTGCTCAGGTGTACCACAAGGTGGCGTACCCGCACCATTACTTTTTCTTATATTCGTCAACGATCTGCCGCTCAGTGTGTTTTCCTGCATTAGAGTATTTGCTGACGACTGCATTATTTATCGTCCAATCAAGAACACTGATGAGGACCTGTCGCTCCAAAAAGACCTCGAGGTTAATAATAGTTGGTGCAATACGTGGCTCCTGACTCTAAATGTTCCTTTTTTTATTTGGAAAGTTTGCCCAATGGCATAAACTGTTAAATATACAAATGTAGGCCGGTTTTGGCGATATACGTCAATAGTGCTTGATGGTTGGTCTCGTAGAGCCAAGAATTGTAGCCTGGTGGTCTCGTGGGATGAAGGCCTAGTGTTTCAATATGTAAAGAATGTCGGTTACTCGTAAACCTAGTACATCTAAATTCCCTTATGGCATTATTATTTCCGTTCTATCGACTACAATGCAATATCGGTACTTGGGCGCATTACAGACACCGAATCTCCTGGTCCGATCATATTAAGGCAACCTCAGCCAACGCTGCCAAATCGCTAGTATTCTTGAGACATAACTTGAAATCTGCGCCCTTGAACATTCGCAAATTATCATATATAACTCGAGTTCGCCCTCAACTTTAATATACCCGTTCAATTTGGTCTCCTCATCAAGAATACTCAATTGATTTATTGAAAAGGATTCCGAATAGAGCGAGCCATTTTATTTCAAATAACTACAGTAACCAATCCAGTATATCACGAATAGAACAAGAACTTTCGCTCCAACACTTGAACATTCGTCGGGACATTGCCTTGCTATCATTATTTCACCAAATTATTAATTCCTCTCGAATAACCGTAGCAGGTCTGAAAAAAAGAAGAAAACATGTCTTACTTCGCGCAGACTACGTAAACATTCTAGCTATGCCCGCATTTACGCCTCAACAAATTTATTTTTATTAACTCTGCGTTTCCACCTGACATCCGTCTCTGGAATAATCTCCCGGATCAGATTGTCTCCCAGACTAACTACGGTAGCTTCCGCCATATCCTAACCAATCACTTTACAAACATAAAAGGGTATGCCTGTTTGTTGACGGTATATGGTATTGTTGGTACAATACATTTGTTTGATGTAACTTTATTTTGTTGTATTCTTGCATTATGTAAGTTCATTATGTTCAACTGTTTTATATAGTGCACTACTTACTACAGCGAAGCTGTTTACGGCTAGAGTTCCGTGCATTTTTTGTGTCCGTCCACAAATCTGTGGGAGCAAAAGCTATCACCATCAGCAATGGCTCGTGCCACTGCTCGCGCGTTCGTAGTCTTCTTCCGCAGCTGGCTCCGTTTCCGCTCTTCAGGCCAGCGTTTCGCTGAGTTGAGTTGAGTTGAGTGGTTGTAGGCTACTGGTGGGATTAGCCTTGCAGTAGCTGCCGGCAATTGCTCCACCGTAGCGACACTTAAAATACATAAATCATATAAATCAGACACAGACCTCACAACTACACTACACATAGTCACACCTAAGGTCACCATGTGGAGGCCAAATCCGTCTCCTGCAGGTAATTTAAAAGAAGGCGAGAAACCTCCTTCCTATCTAACCGGTTCCCGCGCGGGAAAACAATGTCCTGTATAGAACTGTGGGGAATTCCTGTCCTCTTGAGGGACCCGAATAACACGCTCCTTTCCGCGTCATACAGAGTACAGCACATAAGGTAATGTTCTATGTCACCGCACACACCACACGTTGAACATAATGGTGACAACGCCAGGCCAGTCTTACACATCCACGCAGGGGTACGAGCAGAGCCCGTGCGAATGCGGAGCAGTAAAGTGGCTTGGTTTCTTTTGAGACCCTTAGTCACACATGGCTTGTGAGGTGAGCTCCACAAAGAGTGGAAGTGGCACACTGCCCCTCCTCCCTCTGCAAAGGCGCTGAAAGGCATTGGCGCAATGCCACTCGGTGCGGGGCTTTCGGTCTCAAGTTCTTTGCCTCAGTATATCGCGAAATGCAAACACGAATGGCCGCTTCCAGCGCGAATTCCTCGGCATAGAGTTCCGGCACAGCTACTGCGTCTGTGACTGGTTCGACGTGAATCTTTCCACGGTGAGCTCGGTGAGGAACTTTGAACAGAACATTTCTGCCTTGCAAGTGCTTTGCGAAGCCTTCCCCGACGCCACCGACTACGACGACGACCACGACGACGGTTGGACGTCGAGGACGAGGACCGGATCGACGATGATGGCGGCCGGTACTGAAGCACTCTACATAATAAATTGTGATGCACGCTCTGTGGCTTGTATGCGCGTGTCTTGCTGGGGCTTGTGTGGCTTACCCGCCTGGCCATGTATGACCTCGAAAAAACTTGGCGAAACTTGGCAAATCTTGGTGATGCTTAGTATATATGAGCATAGTTAAGCCATGCATAACTTCGAAAAATATAGCGAAACCTAGCAACACTTAGTATTAACCTACCCGAGCCATGTATAACCTCGCAAAGCCTATAGCAAAATCTAGCAATACTTAGCAAAAGCCGGAACTAGCTCTTCTGCGAACCAGTCTTGCACCGCTAGTGCAAACTGCCCATTAAACAAAAAAATATTGGTCCAAGTTAACTGGGACACCCGGTTTAACTACTGTATAGCAAGAATGAACGCGGATGTATATAAATAAATGTATGTACGTACCTTTCATCACGATGACCCTCCATAGACAATAAACGTGTTCGTATCTTTGTTCAAAATTCTGTGTCATCTCTTTGTCGTCTGCTAGACAGCTTCGCTGGTCATCCACCTTCACAAAGTGCAATGGCTCATGATTTTTTTTACTTTCCTGTTCTGCTTTTGTGCAGTGTGTTTTTTTGTTTTCCTTATATTTCCCAGTACAGAGTTTTCTTTTGTGTGTTTTCCCCACCAAAATGCTGGCGCGTATGGATGTTATATAAAAGAGTTCATCGCAATCCATATTTATCATTCTACTTTACCCTCCTTACACAATCTCTTCCACGAGGTCTGTAAGGTGTGTTTAAATAAATAAATAAATAAATAAATAAATAAATAAACGATCGCGAGAGTAACGCTTTTATCAAGGATAAATAGCTCGTACGCGTGCTTAAATCTAGGAGTGCTGCTTTTTTTAATTTCTCTTATTTGCGTGAGACTGGGCACTTCCAATACACCAAGGGTGATGTTGACGCAATGGACCCATCTCTCTGGGCATCGCGTGCTTCCTGAAAGAAAGAGATTGCACAATTCGTTTAATCTTTGCAATCGCGTCCGTATCAATTCCAGACGTCGCTGGCCATAGAATTCAGAACGCCTTGCTGAAGGCCTGTTGCTGTTGCAGTGGAAATGGTGCGTGTTACAATTCTCTTGATTTTTTTTTCTTTACTTCCCGCGCTGAAAGTGGAAGCGCTCCTTAGCCGTTTCACAATACCAAAACTCGTGTCGGATCGGCATTGAGCGCGGAATACAACAGCTGCACTGGGATGGAATTTTTCTTCAAATCTAGAATTGCATTTTTTTTGTGCTGTCGAACTCTTGGCCTGAACAAATCCTCTACGTTAATTCAAAAGGGAGAGATGAGTTTCATCAGGGCTTTCACATATTGTGTTTGAGACGACGACGTAATGAATTAATAGTACCCCCCCCCCCCCCCCCTTTTTTTTAGACTGGAACGCTGTTTGTCGCACACTTTATAGAATTTCGTAAACTTATTTACGTGATCGATCGTTCGGTAATGTCGGCGAACGTTTGGCAATGTAGTACACGCCAGGCACAAACGAGGTGCCTTTTGTTAAGAAGCGAACATGCCCTCGCTCCCCTCAATTGTTCTGCGTCGCTGCGACATGCGGCTTCCTGAAAAAAACAACAACAGAATTCTTCAGAAAGCGCGTTTTAAACTCTGAGTACATGCACTGCCGTTTGCGCATAATGCTTCCCGAATAAACGCTTCTTGTCTGGTATCCGGTCGAACGCGCGTATAACGCCACGGCGACGTTGAATTTTTTTCTTTTTCCACTTAGATCTAAGGAGGTGATCGATGCAGAAGCGATGAGCTAGTTTTCAGCGTTGAGAAAGTCGTGAAATTGGGGCTAAAAATATCTTATTTTTCTGCGATATGCCTCCTGAATAAAAAAAAGAAAGCCTTGACTAGAACAATGTCAGCATCTCATACCAATACTTTTTTTTTTCATGCTTCGCCAGTGGATAAAGCGCGAGCATTTTTGATGAGTTACGTTAGTCAGTTCACCGATTGAATTTTAACTACCATCAATGAGCACTTTATCTTTATTTATTTCTTTTTTTATTTATGCAATACTGTCAATCCCGTCAGGGATCGTAAGAGAAAGGGCATTTAAAAAAGTACACTGACAGACAAACATGACCATGATAACGGTTTAGAAATACAGATTATTACACAGAATAAACTTATACATCAGCAGGAGTAAAAAATATGTAATCAGGTTCACGCTGCAAGATTTGGATTGGACACATAATTGTGTTAAAATGCAAAACAAAGGTAGTAACAAAGTGATACTGACAGTAAACTAAAATAATTACTGAGATGCAAGTAGATCGTTTTCAACAAGCGTCATAAAAGTAGTTAGTGATGAGCTATTAACAGAGCCCACGTTCAAAGCGTTCCAATCACGTATAGTCTGTGGAAAGAATGAATACCTGAAAGTGTCAGTACGGAATGAATACTCGTTTAGTGTGTGGGGGGTTATGACGTGTTTTCCTCGTTTGAGATTTTGTTATGTATCGTGAGGTATCCAGATTTAATTGATTATTTATGAGTTGGTCAATGGTGTCAAGGTGCGCTAGTTTTGCTCTGTTTGGAGGGTTAGCATCCCGGCTTGTTTGAGTAGTTCTGTCGGTGAGTCTGCTAGCCTGTGTTTGTTAAAAATGTATCTGAGCGCCTTTCTCTGAACACCTTCAAGTTTTTTAATCAGCTTGTTTGTGAAAGGAAACCAAACTACATTTGCCTACTCTAGTACCGGTCTGACAAATGTTTTATATGCTAGTAACATTATATTAGATGGTGCTAGTCTGAGGCGTCTAATAATGAAAAATAACTGTTTTAGTGCGGTTGCCGTGACTTTGTTAACGTGAGCATCCCATCTGAGGTCAGAGGTTAGTGACATTCCTAAGTATTTGTATTCACAGACCGAAGCAAGAGGAATGCTGTTTAGTGTTTGCTGAAAGAGTGATCTGTGTTTCTTCCTAGTTACAGATAATACAACAGATTTGTTAACGTTAATAGTCATCTGCCAATCTTCACACCATTTGGTTACTGCTACTATGGCGTTATTTAAAGCTATATGGTCGACGACAGAGTTAATTTCCTGATATAGCACGCAGTCATCGACAAAAAGTCTAATGTTGTTAAAGATGCTAGCAGGAAGGCCGTTTATAAAAATTAGGAATAACACTGGGGCTAAGACGCTTCCTTGTGGTACACCTGATGTGACATCAGCTGTTACGGACATCAGCTGTCACTTGAAGTGATTACCAGAGTTTTAACAAGTAATGCCTTAAGAGCCAATATTACGAAACGGGGACTTGTCTTCTTCAGGGTAATAAAACTACTTGTTATCCTGACTCCATGGACATCCATTTTTGGATCAATACAGACAGATACACTCTGCAAATTTGTCAAGGAAGGCAGCGTAACCTGACGAGGACACTGCTGGACTAACAACCCAACTTCGTTAAAAGATGCCTGTGTTTAAGAAAGAGGCTATTAATGTTTGAGGGAGCGTACATAGGTGGCCACGAGGTAAAACGCTTCTGGACTATTGATCTGCGCAAAGGAAAGAAGAGAACAAGGGCGGTAGGAGAGAAGAGCTTCTCAAAGGGAAAAGCCAGAATGTTCGAAGGCAGTGTACTGGAGATAAAAAAAACACACGTAATTATTCACCTTGCAAGTGGATCACAGGGACTGCACCTGCATAGCCAAGTTTCGGGACACAAATGTTCCGAAGAAGAACATGAAGAGGCAGTGACAGGAAAGCGTAGAAGCAATTGCCATTCTCGACGTAGGTAATTTGTGCTAACTTTTACGTCAGTGAATGTTTTTTAGAGAAAAAACAAAGCCAACTTATCGACACACCGCGAGTGGCTTACAACGACATCAAATGGACGAGAAGTGAAAAGTAAATGTTTTATCCACCATAAGAGAGAGAGAGATAGCAAAGAGAGGAAAGGCAGGGAGGTCAACCAGACGAGCGTCCGGTTTGCTGCCTTACACTGGGGGAAGGCAAAGGGGAACAGAAAGAGGAAACCGGGATAGTGGGAACGCTGTCTGTTCACGCAGAAAAGTGCTTGGAAATCCGTCAAGTCAAAGCAAGTGCTCCGTCGATACGCCATAAGTTTTTCTATTCGAAAAGGTGGATGACATTCATTTGCTAGCCCAGCGTTGCACTGGTCCACCTACTTGGTTAAATATTGCCAATTGTCTCTGATATTCTGACCGCATACTCGTAGAATAATAATCTCAGGCTGAATTCTCTCTCAGCTTTTTTCTCGTAATAAACATGTCTCTTTCTCTCGGGCCGAATTCACACAGCTTTCCGTTCCTAAATGCTGCTTTGCTATCGGTCGGTCGCGTTGGCTAAGAATTAACCTAAATTAAACTAAATGAAATTTTGAGCTAGCATATGATATTGCAAGTAGTGTTGCGCAAGAACTGGTTAGGGTATACGGACTCCTGTTTCCTTTTTACGCAACCAAGTACTTGCAGTAGCGGCCGTAGAACAATGCGCAGTGATCAAGTATTTCAAGATAATCATCATCTCTAGGCTTTATATAGTTATGGCTAACAAAAATCAGGCCCTTCAATCATCCGTCTTCCCGTTCTATACTTTGGTAAGCTTTCTAAATAGCTTCAGTACAGATTAGCTTACGTAGCATGCTTATATTATCTAAAATAAAGCTATTAAGTGATGTAGGTGTGTTCGCTTGGAATTGTGCGACTCGCATTGTTTTCGCTACATGTGCCAACCAACTTTCTCACAAATCAGTGCTGTCCCGCTTAATCTGTTTTGCCTGCCTTGCGCGAGGATGGCTCTTACAGCGACAGCCCCCTTGCAACCAGCGCCATAATCCAGCTCCAGACTGATGGAATTGTAATGAAACTAACGGTAGGCGAAAGGCAGGATACATAAAAGAAAGATACACACAAAAAGTAAAAAAGAAAGAAAAGGAAGAATGGCAAAAGAAAGCCGTGTTTTTTTTATTCTCCACCACTGGAGAGTGCTGCTTTCGCAAATAAAGACGACTCAGACTTCTCGAAAGATTCCTTGCGCGCATCAATGGAAGTTTGCTGTAACCAATAACGCCCGAAGCAGTAAGCCGCATTATACGCTTAATATGACGAAAAAAAAAAAGAAAGATTTTGCATGCGTAATCACAAAACGCTTTATGCTCTGTAGCATCTTGCAAAAACCGGCGCCAGCCAATCATGATAGCGGGTATAACTTCAGTGATTCTGGTTATTCAATTGGTCGTTCAACTGGATACCACTTTCATGAACGAAAAATTGTGTCAGGTTGCGCCACTCCGCGCCATGTTCCCACAACTCTTTGTTCATAACGGCCATTGGCCGGCCGCTGTCACTAACTGTAGGTGCAGTCTAACGATTGGCTTACATCTACTTTTACGAACAGTTCGAGCGAAATAACTTTTTTTGCAAACACAGGCCGGCGGGGCCGAATCCACAAATATTTTCGCTCGCAAGTCCACTTTACCATTGGCCGGTCGCCCTCGCTAATGATGTGTCCACCATCAGTATTGGCTGGAATTCTAAGCTTTCGAAGAATGCTAGCTCTAGAGCTTCTTGTAAATACGCGCTCCGGATACTTAGTGTACATCTCTGGATATCTGTCGAAATAGATGTTAGTGTACAGGTATTGAATCCATATTTTTGGTCATTAAAATCTCGGCCGCTCCCTTACAAAGAGCCAAGAATGGCGAGCAAATACCGCAGAGACCCTCGCGAGAATTAAAGGTAAATCATTGCTGAAGAGGCAGACAAGTAAACGCAGAAGAAATAAATCTGAGAAGAAAGAGATGAGGCGAACGCAAAAGAAAGCATTTCGTGAGACAGCTTTCCTGGAGGGCGGAAAGGGGATGGCAGAAAGAAAAATGTGTGTAAATATGCATGTATAAGGAAGAATGATCCGCGCTGACAGGATACGCAACAAGACACCAGGGTGATATGATCGTAGGGCCAAACACACTTTATCCTATTATAGGTTTCCTCGTTATTGCAACGAACGTCATATACGGGAACTGTCTTTTTTGTTTTCTTTTTCCTTTTCTTTTCTTTCTTGTTTCACGGCATACGGGTTCCTCCATGCTTGCCTCGTACGTTGTCGCACTGATTTAATGAGACGACGACTAGGCTTGGGCTGGAAGAAGTCGCGGCGCGGGAGAAAAGAAAGCTGATCTCCCAGAAATTAGTTAGCGGTGGTGGTACAAGGCTTGTGAAAAAAGAAACAATGCGAGCGTGAATCACGGAGGAAAGAACAGCACGAGTTACAGACGCTGGGGGGCGAAAGCACGTCGCCATAATACTTCGGTTTCATATAGGTTCTTCCCTTTATACGGAAGCACCTTCTCGTGTTTCCTTTGGTTTTTGCTTTGTGTTTTGTTTTAGCGCCCTAAGGCGCTGCAGAAGCAGCTCGGATACCTTTCCTGGCTTGTTGGTTACGCTAGCTTCTCGATTCTTCTTCGCCCGCCTTTCCTCTCGCTGCTAATTCCATCTCCAGCGCCGTCACGTCAACACTGATTAGGCATCGCCTGCACGCAGCGTGCTCGATGGAAGGTCACTGCCTACACGCAACAGAAGGAGCAATGAGAACAAAGAACGATGGCAAGGGGCCCTAGGGTGACGAGGAGTATGCGGCCGGGGCACAAAGAACGAAAGAGAGAAGAGAAAAAAGAATGGCCAAGCAACCTACCTACTTGAAGGGCGAGCTTTCGTTTGTCCTATCTTCACCGCTTCTTTTTTTTTTTTTTCTCTCTATCTCTCTACGAGGCTTCCATCAATACAAAATTACAAGTTCCAATAATTTATCCTGCACGCGCATTGCCGACACATCTTTCATGAGAGTTGTTGGCGCGGAGATATCCCGCCTGTTTGGAGCACGATTGTGGGAGCAGGGTTGTCTGAACGTTGAAGCACGTACCCTTTCAACCATCATAAATAACGGCTTAAAAGCAACAAGAACAAAAACAAGGTACAGATGAAACATTCAATGTGTCCTATTCAATTTCTTATCCCCATTGTTCATACAAAAAAAAATGAAGAAGTGCAGTAATCAGATTGCTAAGAACAATTTGAGGAATGTGCAGCAAACCTTCTTAATGACCTTATAACTTTCACTTATTAGAAACTTTTACAGCTGTCGTGCCATGGAGTAATCTAGCAATTCAGCAATATTACCTTCCAGCTGCCAATACTCCCAATATAAGATCTGACTGTATGCGTGCTCATGCTTGCTAGACGGTGTATCTTGCCCTTGGACGACGCTAACAAGAATGCAAATACGTCTTTTCTGTAGCAGCAAATCGCTGTCGCTAATGTTCCGCGCATTCATTGGACGCTAATGGTTCTTAGCCCGCATCACACGTGGAAATACTCGGCCTCTAACGAGTTGATCTACAGAGGCGTGTTTAAAACTGAAACTAAAAATCGATTGGATTTTACCCTCTCATGGCATCAGCTAGGCTACATCTGAGAGTGTAGTGAAGCACTGCTAATTGAGTTATTTTCTGCGAGTTCAAACGAGAAAACACGCTGATTTTCGTATTTCGCCAACATCGAGTGTATCTCGCTGTTAATAATTGAACTCTACGACGTCGTGCACAGCAGTGCAACTCCGTGGCCACGAAGCCACCGTGGTCACTGAATTACCGGAACTGAACAGCATCCAGTGTGTGAATGGCTAAATATGTTTTCATTGTTATTTGTTATTTGGTTTTTATGAAGAGCGATCAAAGAAAGCAAGAAGCAAAAATGAAAATGGATGCCCTTGACAGAGCCTTGGTTCTTTTTTATGAGGCCATACGAAGATGCCAGATTTTAGACAAAGATAGTGGTATATTGATGTGAGAAGACAGGACGTAAACAATTGTCGCATATTTTTTCTTATTCCGCACAATAGTGGTGGTGGTGGTGATGTTGCTACAGGCGGGATCATCCTGCAGGTAGGCAGTTGCTCTGCCTGGGTTTTTCTTATCACGTCAAATATCTCACCATGAGTCAATCAGTCCAGTCTCTGGCAGAAATGTGAAAACAAGGTGCGGCGCTTCCTTGCGCACTATCCGCACTCCTTCCAGAAAGAATAACTGCTGCACACGCTCATGAAGGAACCCTCTTCTTCTTATGCTGTCCATCAGCCTCCTCCTTTCAGGGCAATAGTGCTTGCAGGGCAAGACGAAGTTCTCTACATCTCCCTTTTCATTGTACTCAATCCAAGATTCGTCACCCCTGTAGCATAAATATTCAGCGAATACATATATATTTGTCGACATTTGCATCACATGCGCACGCACATTGTATAGGTGCTACGTAAAATGAGAACCGTAGGCAAGGGCATAATCAAGGCGGACTCAAGGCGATCTTACTTGTATTATACCTTTCTGTCCGAACCACCGTTACTAGGAATATGTCCAACATAACCATAGCGTCGCGCCTTGTCTTAATAACATTTTTAGCACATTAATCTTTTTGTGAATATAACGAGCCTGCGTCCGTATTAAAAAATAGTTTTCCAAACTTAAGAAGTTTCGTGGTCTCTGACAAAAATCGGCCAGCGATCTGGTACGTGCTGCTGTGCGCTCCATTTAATAGAGAAGTGACGATGACAAGAGCTGCACGTGAAATCGTGTTGGTTAAAGAGAGCAGCAGTTCTCTTGCTTTAACTCAGCCACTTGTTATGTTCACTGCACTTCGCTCATCTCTGAGATTACACTAAAATATAAATGGGCATACTTTCGTTTCGTATGTTTCGGCTAAAAAGCATTGAAAGACTAGGCGTCGTTCCTGAACTTTTCTCTCTGGCTGATTCTGAAGGCTAAGTTTAGAACCTGTCGTAGCCTACATATTTCATAAATTGGCCATGAGCATGAAACGTCGCCTAGTTTCATGCATATAACGAGAACTCTCGCGATAGTAATTTTAGATCGCCAAAACAGCGTTTAGCCTCGAAAAGCCAAGAGTGAATGCTCGACAACCACTGCTAACGGATGAATCAGCTCTTGTCGCAACCATTTGCTTCTCGTATCACCTCACGCACGCACGCAATCGATGCGAATATAAGGTTTTGTTTGTTTTGATGCGAATATAACATTACGAATATATAAGGTTTTCTACTGTGATTTTTTGAAAGAAAGCTTTTGAACGCACCACCTACCTTCTTACTACTTCGTTCCTCCCTCTTCATTCCTTCGCTCTATACAAGCGGTATCGCATACCATCACGAAGGACGGAGAGCGCGCATCGGGGAACGTAGGCGCACCAATAAGAGAAGCGCCTGGCTCGAAAGGGATGAACAGCCGCGCCTTCCCTACAGCGGTGCGTGACTCCTCTGGATGGAGAGGAGGTTCGCGCATGACGTCATAGATAATCCCTCCCGTGTTGCCTGGGGGAAGTTCTGTGCGGGATGTCCCCTTAACCAACAGTGGGATTTTCCTGCCGGCACTATTGCGTCTGTTGACAGATAAGCCTGCTTATGCGGGTCCATCCTCGCGAACCGACTGTGTCTCGAGTTTTGGGAAACTTTCTTGGATGGGAATGCCGTCAGAAGGAGCCAGTATGCCACCTGACAGTCCGCATATTACCTTTTGTTACTTTTATTTCTCTTTTTCTACTTTTTGTAGCCTGCTTTGAGCGTCTAAGGCGCAAAAAGTTTCAATAGCATTTTCAAGAGACTCACGAAACGTAAAGCAACATACGATAGACATTTTTCTACCCCACAACAATTTTAACTAATCATATTGCTCTTCTATAGAAATTGTAGCGCCAAATGCGTTAACACTGAAACATTGGTCCACTCTTGTGCATCAGTGCTGCAATGTTCATGCGCCCTCTCCTTCGTCTTCCTGTGCCCCTTCGCTACTCTGGACAAGCTGGGCCTCTTTGTTAAGGCTGCATTGCACTGAACTTGCGCAAGCACAGAAAGTGAGTGTTACTTGATGCTTCGCTTCGGCAGACTTTGAGCCAGACCTACAGTGCCGATTACATTCCTTGCGGCCTCACCGTGTTTGACCACCGGCAAGCCGGAAAGCCGGAGAGCCAGTCTCTGATGCCTGATGTCGAAAGTGCGAGGAAGTTACGATTGAGAGCGACGCCACATAAGTGCAAGTTCTGGCTCACAAGGCGAAAAGGTCGGAAGTCGCGTCGGCTTTTCGTTGCAGGGGTAACGAACGGAAACCGCAAAGCGGCAACTCGGGGTCACGGTTGATTTCCTTTGCATCTTCAGTAAAACGGGGGATACCAGACGTGTCGAAAGAGGCACGCACAATATACGACTGTATGACAGAGAGGCGAGTACTCTCTTAGATTAGAACTTAGCACCATGATTTAGTAGTATAAGGACGTTTGGCACTACACGGTGGCACTAGACAGTACCCCTACATTTGCGCGTTAATCACAGTCATGAAGCCTAAGCTGCATAGAAGCGTAGTACGTTTGATGTCTGGTGAGGAGTCAGAAAAAGAAGAGAGCTCCGAGTTACCTGTTTCGCTATAGTCTAGCATGCATTGGAATGTATTGCCAATTTGTAGCCTTACAGTTGTCGAGCGAAAAGCAGGCAGGCGTGCATTGGGAGTCCTTGTTTAGAAGACGAACGAGGTCGTTCAGAGAGGTTTAAGGTATTGACCTTTGTGTACAGCGGGAAGCCTAATAAAGATTCGTTGCACACAGCAATTGAGGCAAATGCTCGAAAAGCTGTGTGAAGTGAATACTTTTCCTTTGTTTCCACAGACACAGCTTAGGTGGAGACTCCAGACTGCCACGGAGGTTGTTATCCGAAAGGGAGATGAGAGACTGAGAATACACGCGTAGGATAGCAAAATGTTGAAGTAGTTTGCGTTAAAATGACGTAAAAGAACTTGAAGAACTTCAGAGAATAAAAAAAAGAACTTGAGAGAATAGACTGAACATAGAATTTCGGCAACGAAGCAACAGTGGGTAAACCCACTGTTCCCACCGTTTACTGTAAGCTAGCGTTGGCACATTTTTCACATTCATGCCACAACGAACCGCGCGTCACCTCCGCTGGATTGCCCCTGGAACCAGTCCTTGCAGTGAACGGTGGTGCTACCAGCGACAGCAAGGTTAACGTCACCTCGCTGCGCTGTTTTCATGCTCCGATGCCACGAGAGAGAGCGAGAAAAAGAAAGGCGATGTCTAGGTCAAGCGGCTCAGTTCCCTCGAGCAAGAGAAGGAGGCCGATAGCGACGCTTGCCACAGGCAGCGACAAAGAGCGTGGAAACGCTGCAGCAGAGCCAGTGGAAACAAACTGCGCCATTTGTGTCGTCCTCGGCAATTGGTGCACTCTTTCGTTGTCAAGTTTCCTTTTTGTTTTCTTTCTTTTTTTCCCGTTACGTTCCCGTTCCTACTCGGTGAAAATGGCGAGCTCTACCGTATATCCCTTGGGGACGTGTCGGAGCTACCGCACCGGTGCAGAAGAAGCGAGAAAAGAGGGAACAGCGGGAGAAAAAGGAGGATGGCGGTGAGAGAGACGTTTTCGAAAGCAGTTACGCAAATCGATAAGCGGCGAAGAAGCATCGAACTCTCTCTTTTTACCGTGGTGCGAAACAGCGCCCGTGCGAGTACGCCATCCCTTGTGGCCGCCACCGAGGGCCGACGGTCACTTGGTTTGGCGGCGGGCAGGTGATCTCGATGCACGCCTCCTACTCTCTTCTACCCTGGCGTAGAGGTGAAACGGCGCGGTTGTGGCAAAGTGATGACTATAACGAATGTCTATATACGCTGACATACAAACCTTTTAACATTTGCGATGGGTCTGCGGCTTTTCTAAGCACGAGACAAGACGAGCGGCCAGCGAACTCCCAAGGGCGCCGACATCACTTCAGACACGTCTAAACGAAAACAGCTTTTGTGAGGCCCATTGAATGTTTTTGTGTGTGGCTTCGTTTGCACGTGTGCAACCAGTGCCTGGCGCAACACACACTGACTTTGCGTGTCTTCAGTATTACTTTTGTTTACCTGTACCGATGCCCTGCTGTTTACTTCTGCTTTCGAAACTGCCAACTCATGGCGCTCGTTTTCAGGCATCAAATAATGCACCCAATTCATGGTTCTTCCTCCCTTATTACTTAAAATTGACGATAGCTTTTTGTTCGTCTACTGTAGTTTCTTTCCGTTTTGCGAATTATCCGTGCACCGACTTATGTAGCAGGCACGTTTATTGTAACATAAAGCACACTTTCTCGTGCCAGCTTCCTCGGAGGGCTTTCTTTTTTAATACAATTTCTAGTTTCTTTCGCGCCTCCAGAGATTCGCAGTGCGTCGCAAGAAGTTTAATGTTTCGTAGGTGCCCACGAGAAAAAAAAAAGCGGGAGTTAGTCGCAGAGACGTTAAATGATTAGTGCGGGCATAATTAGCGCCATGGTAGCCAGAAGTTCACTGTAATGCCCTGTAAAGTGCACTATAATCGGGATCGGCCCTCCTAGCTTCTTGTTAAAAAAATAAGTAAAGAAGAGAAAAGAGAGTTGTGTCAACTAAAGTCGATGCGAAAGGATACAATTTCGACGTACATGCGTGTAAAAGAAATAAGGAAAAGCGAACGGAGAGCTCGGCATCAATAACGAATATAGAGGGTCCGGAAAATATGTAAAGGCTCTGGAACAAAGAAAATAAGGCAGATAATACGAAAGTATTATGCAATCACGCCACATTGCATTTTATTTAATTCGCCCCCCCAAATATAGTACATACAAATACACATACCGTACATTGTCCGTCGACCTTAGCTTATTTCGCATGGACTTTGGTTGAGACTTTTTTATTGAGAACCTAACACCAAAATTAAAATTAAATAAAAAAATAATGTTTTCACCACCACCAGAACCGCTTCAATTTGCCTCTCCTAGTAAAAAGGACCTGCCGAGAACGCTGTTTCTCAGAAAGGCTAAGAGCGTCTTCATTGAGTCGGACAGCGCGGGTGCCGCCGGTCAGGCACGTATCGTACACTTGCGCGCGACAACCGCCTCTGAACATTCTGACGCTGATTAGGTTTCCCCGCTCGTCCCTCCCCCCCATCCAGCTTCCATGGCAATGCACAGTTTTAGTATGGACGAGAATATCAGGGTCCAAAGGCGCGGCAAACATTGTTACGGCTAAACATGCATCCCGAGAAAAAGCAGCAATATAAACAAGGTAATGGCGCTGTAAAACATTGTGCGCCGCGCAAACGAAACGACGCACCGGTTGCTAATGAGACGAATGAAGAAGCGTACAATGGTGCTGCTACCTAGTGGCGAACAACGAAGAAAGAAGGGACCAAGCTCATGGCACATTGTAGACTGGTGAGCTCGAACGTGCAGAATGCGTATCCAGTAGTTAAGCTCCGTATGTGGGGACAAAGCATTGGGCTTGTCCGTTGCATGAAACGAGCAGTTTCCGGGCGAGGACAATTTGAAGAATAACCAAGGGAAAACGGTGTTAGTAGAGGACGACGTTAACAGACTTTGCTTAGACATAAACGGTCTGCACGACTTGCCTTGAACGAGGCGCGCTGGCAATGCTGGCGTAACGACGTGGAAATAGAGCGTGTTAACGGAGAGTCAAAGAAACACCTCCGCTGGTAAAACAGTTTTCTGCTTCGCCAAGCTTCGCACAGCTTCGTATATGAAGGCGTGGTGCATGCCTTGATGACTGTGCTTTCAGGAGGGACACGACTTCCCTTTACGTTCTTTTATCTGCTGTACTGTGTGATGTGTGTCTTACGTAATTTGGTGTAAAGTTTGGTTTCACGTCGTTACTAGAAAATAGGCTGAAAATGTTACTTGCAGGAAGCGGTGAATGTGGAAAAGAAACATTCGGGAGAACCAATCACACATGGAATGTCGATGGTAATGCGTGCATTTAGCGCTGAATCAACGTAGCGGCACAACCTATTGCCCGCATCACAACGAACTGTGTATGAGGTGTGTACTGCAGCGATACTGCTATTTTGCACTTCCCTAAGAGCATTCGCTGCCATCTAGAGGCACCGCCTCGAAGCCTACACGTGGCCTTCGAAATGCATGGCGCGACGGTGCGTGCGAATGCTTGGAAGCGCATCATGCTGCAACCGAGCACTTCTTTCACGCCTTTTTGTTGACACCCTGCGCCATCTTGTGGTACTGCCGAGAAGTCAGCGCGTTGCCTCCGAGACAAGAAGCGTGGCGCGCCTTTGCATGTGAACGCTGAAAATTGTTCCCTCACGCGAAAGGTTCATTGAAGAGCACCACATAGCCTGCGGATTCATGGCGCAGCTCGTCAAACCGTCGGCGTGAGAGACGCTAATTTCATTGAAAGGCATTTGTAGTGCCACCTGCTAAGCATCGGGTTGCTCTCCTTGAAGAACTCTCGTGACGTTTGCGTTATTCGACCCAGCATAGGAGAGTATAAAGGAACTTTTTGTCATTGTACAGTGGCACATACCTAGTTTCCCATATTGGTGTCAAAGAGGTTCACTGAACAACACCCGCAGAGACCGAGTGGCGCATACCCACTACTACAAGTCGGCGTCAAACAGTTCCTTCGAACAGCGGTACCTACCCGGTTCTGCATCTACAGTGACCAACGTGTGCGTGAAAATGGTTCGTTGAAGAGCGATACATATGTACACATCATACACATACCCAGTCACTCAGGTAGGTGGGAAAATGGTCGCTAACGTACATGCATAGATAGGTAAACCGACATACAGCCCCCAGAAAGTGCGTGAAGTACCCCATAAGAATTCATAATTACTTTGTTTAGCGCAAAAGAATGGACACAAGAAAGAAGACAGGACAAGGCGCTACTCTCAACTCACATCATTTTATTGCGCCATTCCTTTATAGAGAGCAGAATCCAGAAGAACATGCGCAGTAAGCACCATGTGCATGAACCATCACGACATACGATCACCAGAGGAGTCGCTGTTGCGACTCCTCCGCTGGTGTTCAGGTACTCGGTGAAGTCAGGCTTCCTGACGAAGTTGCAGAATTGTTAAAAAACGGGCCGAAGTTTAGCACGGAACCAAGAATTCCTGCACATTAGCTACTGGCCTTGAACAGGCGCATCGAAACGAAAGCAGGGCTAGGAGACCAAGAACGTTGCCTCCTGAATGGATTGGATTGCCTTCGTAGGACCTTCACCAAGAACGCGCCACCTTCGACAGCTGTGATTAAGAGTGTAGTATCTTTCTTTAAAGAAGATGAACTTCGGTTGCTATTGAATGACAAGGAGGGGGTTTCGGGATAGCACCGACTGGTGTCTTTAACAAAAAAGCCATTCAGGCTGTCGATAAAAACTTCATTCTGACAAACGAGAAAGCGCAGAAGGTAAAATGCAAAGCCGTTTCTTTGTTGGAAAATGTGGGCCTCACCAAGATTGTGACAGATGTCAAACAATGTAAGGGGCTTGCTCTAGAGGTTTTTTCGCTGCAAAAACGCACAAACCGGACATGCCATTTCGCACAATAGTTAGTGAAAACAACCGTTGGCAGGTTTTGGTTAGCCGCACCTTGCAACGGTTGAAGCATTCAACTATTTATGATCCTTATGGCATAAAGAATTCTTTCGATGTTGTTTCCTTTATGGAAGAGAACCATTCAGTAGCCGCCATATTTTTTTCTATGGGCGTCGAAGATCTTTATTACTCAATACCACACGATGAGCTATTTCGTAGTGTGATGATGCGCATCGAAGAAAGTGGCGAGCTGGATTTTCGCAATGCAACTGGGTTGTCCTCGGAAAATTTCTTGTCCCTTCTCGAATTTTATCTTTCTACTTTTATCTGGCTCGAAAATAAGCTATTTAGTCAAAAAATAGTGTGTGTATTGGTTTATGTGTAGTGCCTGCTCTTCTTAATATTTTTTATCGTCTGTCGACCGCGCTCTTAAGAGTGCTTTGGACAATGACTTGGTTCAAATTTTTAGATATGTTGACCATTTTCTTGTTGTGCCAGAACAGACTAACAATGAATGCTCCGTTACGGTAGCTGATATTTTAACTCTGTTCACTGACAGCGGCAAAGGTCTAACTTTCACACATGAGCTATCTATAGGGATGGTAAACTCCAGTTTTTAGATTTGCAGCTATCCCACAAACATGTCGCGCCTGTTGTATCTACTCGCCACGGGCATGTACTTCTCGGGATATTTCTGTGTTTAAGCGTAAATCCTATAGTTTCCTTTCCTATGGATCCATAGTTAGCTGCATTGAGCATTATTAATTATGAGAAAAGTACTCCTATCAACTCAGCTCATAAACCAAATGGTTCATGTCGTATTCGACCGATCGTACGATTTTCCCTAGCTTACCACACAACTGCAGCTTTACAGAATGCTGGCAAAACACGATTGCAGTGTTTGCGCGAACTTGTATTAAAGGGGCACTGAACACACCCACCCCTCGGGCTTGGTGAAGTAACATAGTCCGCGGGTAGCATACGCTATTGTGAACATCTCAGCCAAGTTCTGCTGTCGTACTCGATCCGTGGAGCTCGCAAGCGGAGCGTGAAGTCACCTTTCTCTCAAATGCTCTCGTTTCAAAAATCTCATGATCCTCGCTCTTTTCTGTGTGCTTTATTTTATCATAAAGCACACTCCAATACGCGGCTGCTATTGGTCGCTGCGCTCGGCTACAGCGCGGCCGCCGCGAGGTGCCGCCACGAGTCCAGTAGCTAAGCGCACTGCGGCTCTCTGAAGACAGAAGCGTTTGGGTTTAGTTTAGCGCGGCACAGGCACCAAATCGGAAATTTGAACTGCACGCCACGGTGACGTCTCCGCCGTAGTCCTCGCAGTGCAAGGCATTGGAGGAGGAAGGGGAGCACAGCTGAGGCCGTGTTTGATTGCCGATAACTCCGCATCTGCTGAACGCATTGAAGTACTTTTTGCCGGCAAAGTAGTTCTAAAACAGCCCATCTTCACTTCAAATGTCTTTCTCCACTTGGATAAAAAGTGGTTCAGGACCCCTTTAAGAGACTTTCATCTCTAATCTGATACGAGATTGTCCACCTCGCGCTAAATGTTAACGAGACCATTGAGCAAGATTATTTAAGTTGGCGAAGGACCCTCGGCACAGTCCACGCTGATGATGCGCCCGTACGCGCGATGAAGAGGAAGGGCACACACACAGGACGACGATAATATACAGATGATGGAGGAATGCACAATAAATGCTCACAACAGTAACAATACATAAACAATGCGTAAATAAGTAAATAAAGAAATTACAATCGAGATAATTATGCTTTATTTGCGACGCACTTCTCGCGACAAACTTTTTCTCATCTTTGCCGTGCACACCATCTTGTAGGCCTTTTGGTACCTTCGCTTGGCTCCTCCGCTTGGTTCGCTTGGTTCAGTCGATGTCCATTCTATGTTCTTCAGTGGGTACTCCAATAACGTTCGCCTTGATTGCGCTCTGCGGGCGTCGATGTTTCCGAGAGGCCAGCGTAGCCGACGCAAGAGCTTCGGTCGCATAAGGAGAGTTTCTCTTTCTGCCTCTTTCTGTCTCTTTCTCCCTGGCGGCCTTCTCTCCCACGCTGCCTTGCAACCGTTCTGTGTGTTTATCCCACCTCGCAGGCGGCACGGTCGAAAAAAAGGATGTCGACAAATTGGGCCGCACGCGCTGGCGGCACTCGAGTAATTAGATCGCACCCGTGTCCCCTCATCAAGGCAGCACCAAACCCGGCGCCGAGGAGGTCACCTACGCGTCCGACATCTCGATGGACTTTCCCTACAAATAGCCGACGCACCCAGCGAGGTGTCCAGGCGCGGTGCGTGAAACCGGGCCATCGAACTCGGCAGCGCATGACGACCCGGGGCCGTCAACCCCATCATGCCATCGTCGCACCCCCGTCGCTGACGCTGCTTGTGATGCCACCTTTACACAGGCGCGGCTAGTGCTGCTGCATGTGATGGCATGGCACCGACATGGCAACGTCACAGCCGAGCACAGAACGAGGGCGACGTGAGCGATACCTACCGGCATACATATAACGCGCGGCGATGTTTTTGTGATGAGACGGTAAGGCAAGTGTAACACATTTGCTCCCCCACAAGCTATAAATACTATAGACGGACGAGCTGCTTACGTAAGTTCTTCTGTTCTGGCTTCTGTCTTGACTCAAAGCTAGACAGTACGGACCGCATATATATAGTCATAAAAAGGATTTTCTGTTTCTTTACCTCGTAGTTATGGCGTTCGGGCTCAGTGGTGCAGGTTGCCAGCCGTATCTTATGAAAGAGCATAGAGGTGCGAGAGATGCAGCCAGGAAGGTGTGCATTTGGAAACTGAAGAAGAGCGCATTCGCGCTATTAAGTTCCCGAATGCGTATTTCGGCTGCGAAAAAAGGAAAACGAAAAAGCACTTATTCTTTTGGCTACGTTGACAATTCTTTGACAAAGTGCGGAATTTCTAAATACTGATGGCGATAATTCTACCGATATGCTTTTCTTCAGCATAACCCTAAAAGTGTTGTTGCATTATTTATGGATGTCTTCGGGAGAAACGCAAGTATACTCGGGCTGCGCCTTACGAGATCACTTATAATTGGGCGTCCGACTCTGCTAATAACCCAACGAGCAAGACAATTAAGGGCGTAAATGTTAGACTCCTTAGACCTGACATTTCGATTGCCCTCATCGCGCATTGAGCTTTCTGTCGGGAAAATCGCCTTGTTTTACAGCATAAGCTGTTATGGGCTCATTCCAATGTCCGTTTATGCTGGCGATGTTGCACTCCAACGCCGGTGTTCGTCGCAGCAATTGCCGGGAATGAGAACGAAAATGCGCAACTCCCGCCGGCATCGAACCCGGGCACTACCCCACCACTGCGCCATGCGAGCGCTTGCTAGATGCTGCGGAAGCATGCCCTATACGCGCGTCCTATAGAGCACGAGGAGTCACGTGATGTGAGGTGCGCGCCGTGTAGCGTCGATACGTGCACACTTCACATTGCATTTGTATATTATTGCACCAGGTGGTACGCCGTGTAGCAGTTGCTTAGGTAGCGGTACAAGGTAGATAAGTTTTGAGAAAGGAAGAGAAGGTTAACGAGATGTATACAAAAAATGCTACAGTGAAGAACATATATAGCATACCTGAATAAATCAAGCAGGCTAGGTGACCATTTGTCACCGTCCCATTTCAGAGGTGACGCCAACGACGACGACGACGACGACGATGATGATGATGATGATAATAATAATAATAATAATAATAATAATAATAATAATAATAATAATAATCAGCATTGCATCAAGCCACCTGTCACGTGATACGATATGCGCGCCCCGTAGCGTTGATACGTGCAAACATTGCACTGCATTTGCGTTGTATTCCACCATCTGTCACGACATGTAGCAGTTGCATCGTATCGTGCCACGTGTCAACATGTGTGAAACGTTCGCCTCCTAGTCTCGATAACTGTGTTCACTCTTCGGTACACGTTATGGCGTTTCCTCGCAAAGCGCTGCTGAAGAAGGGAGTCCTAGAGGTGCGCGCGCGGCAATAACCAGGCAACCTCGCGCTCAACAGACCGCTGCGCAGAGAGCAACACAAGTCGCCGTCGGCGGCGGCCGGATCGTTCAATTCGTTCTCGTGAAAACGACATAAAGATACTTCGCCGCGAAGACCCTCTAGTGCGTGGTGCCGAAAATTGAGTTTCTGTGGCGCCACTCCTTCAGCTTACGCTGTAACTGTGCTGCGTGTGTCGTGCAGGCCTGTGCCTTTTTCACTTTGTCACCGTCTATGGCAAAAGCGCTGGAAAGGAAATGTTTTGAGCCCTATCATTTCCATATGCAAAAACTGTCAAACACAAGCAGAAACCGTCTATTATGGGCATGCCTTTAGAAAGCTAGCAATGACCGCAGTGTCACAACACATTTAAGGACATTCGCCGACGTATTATTACGAATACTTTAACAAATTGTTGGAGATCTAGAGTCCCCTAGAGTTAAATTATGTGAACGCTAATTAAGGCTTGAAATTCCGATTAATTTGCCTCTACAGACAGTGAGAAACGAGGCTACAAGTCTCAAGAGGTGGCCGATGGATACCCCTCCTCGGAATAATTAATCCCGAAGAACCATCGACCCCATTCCGCTTGCATCGCAAATGTTTTGTCGTGGAAATACTTGAGGAACAAGAGGTGCATGTATAAGTGCGCACGTATTGTTCATCGAAATAGACCGTTAATGGAACTTCAGGCTACGCGTAATTAGTCGCGCATTCGTTCGTATCCCGAAAAACCAGCACGATCTTTCCTTTTTCATCATTTATTTTGGTTCTCATTTTCATTTTACAGCTCAGTCGGTCTTGATCACTTCCGTGTTTCATTCAACGTCAGGCAGTGTGTGTGTCCGGGAGCACGCTTCCATTTGTAAAGTTCGGACATGCTTCATTAAGATAAAAGTGCCTCAAATAGGGCTATTTAGATTTCTGCGACGAAGGCGATGGCAATGAGCCATGGAACGGATAAATGATAGGCGTAACGTTAAGACCCGAGGAAAGCGGTGTGGATTAGACAGCAAACAGGGGTACGCCGATATTCTAGCTGACGCTAAGTGGAAGAAATAGCGATGGGCTGGGCATGCATTTGCGTTGGGCAGGCAAACGGTGGGCTATTCGAGTTACACAATGGGTGCCGAGAGAACGGAAGCGATGTCGGGAATGGCAGAGAACAAGTTGGTCTGATGAAATCATGTAATTTGCAGGAATAAGACGCGGTCAGTTGGCGCTAGACAGGGTACGGAATTGGAGATCACAGGGAAAGGCCTTCGTCCTGGATTGGTCATAGATATGATGATGGTATTGGTGAAGGCCATTTGTTATTATCGCTTATCAGTATATTTTCGTGGTAGTATTGTGTTGGCACTGCTAGTGACGCTAGTGTTTAATAACAAATGTTATAGTTCAGTTTTTATTGCATATGTTTTGTTTATATTTGTGTACCTTTATCTACGTTTCCACCTGTTTAAGTTACTCACTCCTGTATGAGCTTGATAAGGCTTAGAGTATGCTATAAATAAATAACATGAATCAGTAGTGTAAAGCAATGAAGCATCCTAGTTCGTGGCCTAACGTGTAGGTCGCATGAATGGGCTGTATAAGTAGCTTGGCTCAAACCTTAGCGACGGGCACCCACCAGTTTTCAAAGTATATATTAGTTTTAGAATAACGCTTGCCTCCTTACGTACTGTACGTTAAACGCAAGCACCTTTGCGGGACGTTAGGGTGTGCGTCTGTTCTAGAATTTTATTTTAACGCACGGTCACGCAAAGGTGGAGAAAACGTTGCAAGACAGTGCGCCGACTAGTTCCTCAAGGCAAATGTATCCAAGCCAAGACAATCCATTAGCAACCATACTGTAGTTGCTATGCCGAAGCAACTCGTTAGGCCTACGTATGCCAGAATCGCCGGACGGTCTCCGAAACTGGACGCGCTATGCGCTCCTAACTAAGGTATACGTTAAGTTTAGAGGAATTGAGAGCTCATTTCAATAGTTAATGGCGATCAACGCGAGCGGCAGAGTAGCAATAACCAGAATTCACACTGAAGCGGGAGCCATAGGTGTCGCCATGTTCGACAACGCTGTTTCTTAGCGTGTGTAAACATTATGGACGTTAAACTCCCCAAATAACGTACGATGTCAAAGCGCATGTAAGGTACAGAAACCAAATAACGTTCGGGGCATGCGCAGTGAGGACAAATCTATTTCTTTGTGTACTTAATGTGTGTAAGTTTGGTTGGAAACGCTATTCTAAAACTTTCTATTATCGCGCTCAATATGAGATATAACGCGAAAGCGTGTTAGAAAGCCATCGCGCGTGGTAGCTCATACTGAGCGCGACAGTACAAACAGCTTCCTGGTAAAGCATCCGGTACAAAAAGGGGTGCGCCTGTCGGTAGAAGTACCGTATTGTTTAGTTTTACTTGTTCTGAAAGAAAGTGCACGAAAACTTTCATTGGTCGCGTTTCGATGGTCATGAAAATGACACCAGTGCAGTGTGTTACCAGAAAGTAGCCAGATCTCGTTCCATACTTCCTGAGAGGAATTAGAGTGCTAGCACATATTTTGAAAGTGATCTTAAAAGAAGAGTACTTCCGCCCATATCCACCGATCTTTCGTATTTGTTTTTAAGATATGCGCACGTGTAAGTGTAACAGTGCACCGCTATTTATCAGTCCTGGTTTAGATGAATGAATAACACACACACACACATACACACGCACGCACACACGCGCACGCACGCACGCACACACAAACACACACACACACAAACACACACACACACACAAACCCACACACACGCACACACGCACACACGCACACACACACTCCCACACGTACACACACACACACACACACGCACCCACGCACGCACATGCACACGTACATGCACGCACACACATACATGCACACACACACACACGCACACACTCACACGCACACAAAGAAAAAAATGTCAGCAGACGAATAAATGTAAGAGAATAGATCTATATTAGCGTATGCTCGCTTTAATAGAACTTAAAATGTGCAACAGGTGTCTATGCTCTATTACATAAAAAAGAGTGGTTACTAAAATACTCAAATCGCTACCACGTGCCTAGCCAAGCGTCATTTATTAATATTGTGCGCGGTCCCGCCATATCAAAAGGCGAGGACCAGTGAAGGACTGCGGAGGAAGAACAACACACGCCTGCGCTAGTGGGATCAGCCGCGGCTGCCAATAAGCCCGCGCCAGTGAAGTGCATGATGAATGAATCTGAAAAACGAGCTGAACACAATGCAAAAAGACGAGTGAAGAGAGTAGACCCGCAGGGGTGAGCGGAGGGTGGCGCGACCGATGGCTGACGGCTGCACGCAGTCACGACAGATTGCCTTCTTTGGCGCCGCCTAGCGGCAATCGGACGTTGTCTTCGTCGCACGCGCTTTAAAGGCGCGTTCGTAGTCCGACGTTATCGGCGTGCGGAAGAGCGTCGCTCCATGAAAGAATCAAATTTAGCTTCGATTTTGGCTTCTAATCTTTTCTCTAGTGCCACCAACGGATCAACGTCTTCCCCTTTGCGTTTCATTGGGGGTGGTCTAGCCGATTCGATAATCATATTTTCCTCCTCCGGTGCCGCAGGCTGCATGGGAGTCGCAGCCATAGGGACCGGGCGGGTTGGTTTCGATACCAATTTTGGTTGCGCGTTGGGGGTGGAGGGGGACCCCGTACACGCCTGTGATTTTGGTCTATGCAACTCTTGAGTGAGCTTATTAATGACCTCTTTAAGCTCCCTAACCTCTTTCCGTAATTTATCGATCTCCTCAGGTCTGCTGAGACACCTTTTAGATCCGACCAATTCGAAAACCCTATCGGGAATTAGATTATCAAAAGCCAGGCACGGGTATGAGGTACAGACGCGGAATTTATGGACAAACTGATCGCCATGTACATTGGCGATACCCATAGCACCCCCCTCCCGGAATACGACGGAGTTCCCAATGAGGAGCTCGACGCACCCATCACGGAGGCGGAGGTCAGGGCAGTAATATTGGGACTAAAAACCAAATCAGCCCCGGGCCCTGACGGGATAACAAACAAAATTCTAAGAAATCTGGACGATGCCTCCATCAGCGCTCTGACGGAGTACATGCAAGAAATTTGGACTAAAGGCCACCTGCCACGGCAGTGGAAGATGGCAAACGTGATCCTAATTCCAAAGCCGGGCAAACCCCCTAAACTAGAATATCTAAGACCCATTTCCCTAACCTCATGCATGGGGAAATTGATGGAGCGCGTAGTCCAGACCAGACTGACGCACTTTATGGAGCAGAACGACCTGTGGCCGCACGAGATCATCGGCTTCCGACCGGGCTTGTGTACGCAGGACGTGTGCTCCGACTAAAACATGACATAATCGACTCACGTTCTAGAGACGCCAAGGTAATCCTCGGCCTGGACTTGACAAAGGCTTTTGATAATGTTAAACACGAAGCGATACTCCACGGTCTCCAAGAAATCGGGGTAGGCGCGCGAACATTCGGCTATGTCAAGAACTTTCTGTCAGACAGAACTGCCTGCATGAAGTTCCAAGATATTGAATCTCCAACACTGAAATTAGGAAGCAGGGGCACGCCACAGGGCTCGGTTCTTTCCCCGTTCCTCTTCAACGTGGCGATGAGGGGCCTCCCCGAAGCTCTGAGAAACATACAGGGGCTAAATTTCAGTATTTATGCGGATGACATCACCCTCTGGACCAACCAGGGGAGCGATGCGAGCATCGAGGAGCGCCTGCAGGCGGCGGCGGACACTGTCGTGCACTATGCTGCCAGTAGGGGTCTCTCGTGCTCACCGCAAAAATCGGAGTTATTCGTCTACAACCCAAAGTCGCTTCGGTGCAAGCGTAGCTGGGAATTTGACATTAAAATAGAGGGGAAACCAGTCCCAAAGGTTAACCAAATCAGAATCCTAGGACTTTTCATACAGGAAAACGGATATAATGATGGGACAATCAAAAATCTAGAGGGCTTTGCCACGCAAGCACTTGGCATATTTAGAAGGGTCGCGCTGAAAGGACTAGGCCTGAAGGAAAGAAGCTTGCTTAAGCTAACCCAAGCATACGTAATAAGCCGCGTGTGCTATGCCACGCCTTTCTTAAACATCAGGTCAGAGGAGAGGAGGAAACTCGACTCGCTCATTCGACGGTGCATAAAGAGGGCCTTGGGCTTACCAATTACCACCTCCACAGAAAAGCTCCTCTCTATGGGAGTGCACAATACCTGGGACGAAATAGCGGAGGCTGTCAGAATTTCGCAGCTTGAAAGATTAAGCCGAACGACCACGGGCAGAGCTATCCTCGATATGGTAGGCCTGCAAACAGATAGGGGACTACGAGGCGAGACAAACATCCCGCTGGACTGCCGAGAAAATATAATCATCCCCCCCCCCTCCCTCGTAACATGCATCCCATATTCAACACGGAGAGGAGGGGAAAAAGAGCAGAAGCACTAATCAAACGGTTTGATTCAATGGACAGCAACTCGGTTGCGTACGTGGACGCGGCAAGTGGCAAGTCGGGTGCGGCTGTCGCCTCGGTGGTCGACGGCCGAGGTGCCCCCGTATCGGCCGCCACCATTAGAAGCCGCAACTCGGAAACGGCTGAAGAAGTTGCGATAGCGCTCGCTTGCGTGGAAACGGAAGCAAATTTCATAATTAGCGATAGCAAAACGGCTATCTGGAATTTTGGAAAGGGCAGAATCTCGCCGGAAGCGGCAAGGGATCTGGCCAGTAGACGGCTGAACAGAAAAATTAGCCTAATTTGGACCCCTGCACACACGTCCGTTCCTGGCAACGAGGCGGCCCACGAGTTAGCCCGAGCTCTCTACTTCCGGGTGGCTGTGGAACCGCCCGACTGCCGGAACATGGACGAGCGTCTGCAAAACTATACGGAGATTGTCGAAAATTATCGGCTACGCCGGAGACTGGTGCCACCACTGGATAAAAGTCTAAACAATAGAGAGGCAGTCGCATGGCGGCGCCGGCAAGCTGGGAACTTCGTAAACCCGGTCTGGGCATACCATGTTATGCATGATAGAGAAAACGATGAGTGCAAACACTGTGGGGCGAGAGGGACCCTCGATCACATAATCTGGGAATGCGCTAGCTCACCAGGGGCTAAAGCAAACATAAATTGTAGAGAGGCCTGGGAAGCCCTGCTGCGGAGCGAGGACCCTACTCCACAGCAACACGCCATCCGCCTGGCGGAAGAAGCCGCGAAGAGTCAAGACCTCTTTGCTTGCTTCTAATCGCGGAGGTTCCGGCCCCCGTCCCCAAGGCCTGTGTGCCGGGGACGGGGAGTAGGTGCCTCCTTATCCGGTGGTACAATAAAGTTGCTATCATCATCATCATCATCAAGAGCGTCGCTCAACGTCGGGCGCATCGGAGTGCGTTGGCAGCGTCCGGTTACATTGACTGCACCAGAGCGTCCAACCACCGGTCGAACTATAGACGCTGTTCTCGCTAACGTGACGTAACGTGTGCACGCGATCACGCTACGTTGCACTATATCTAGCCCTTAAGTTGACTACTACGCCCCCCTGCCGGGCGCAGGAAACGCTAGAGTGCTTCTAGCGATCCCTCGGTGCAGCGAGAGCACCCGTACTGGTTGCGGGTATGTTGCCACAAAAGGGATTTGCCTGGCAGTCGCGACCGGCACATTCTCGGTCTGGAGTATCTCCAGACCGAGAATGTTGTGTCTCCGCAGGTAGCAAAGTCCACTGTCGTGAAGACAAGCAGCGGTAGCTAAATTCACGTTGAATGATCTTGGGGCTTTCTCGCAACGCCAACGCTACACTCATAATCGCGGGGACGTCCTCCTCCCAGGGGGCGGAACTCTTAGTGCAAGTTCCCGCTGGTTACTTTTCGCACCAGTCACGCCCGACATTAATGACTCTGTGACTACGTGAAGCCTAGCACAACGTATCAACACTCAAAGGAGGATTACAGTCGATTTCCCGAATGAAGACGATTTCATGTAATAAATTATTATTATCGGGTTCAGTAGCCATATGCTCTACTTCTGAGTACGTGGTTGCAAGTTAGCTTTCCGGCGCGTGGCCACTTTTCGCTAGAGGCGGGATGCATATAAACGCTTGTTTGCGCCCAATTATTCCGACGGCTTCTACAAATGCAAACATGGTTAAAGCCATCTTGCAAAGAACTTGCTAACCGTGTATGTCTTGAACGTTCTTCTTGCGAGTGGATAGCGCTGCGAACTGAGTGAGTCTGCCTGCTGAGGGAAGCAATGGACACACTTCTTCAGATTTAAGGGAGCATCTTCCGCTGTATCATGGCGTCTTTCCGATAGCGTTAAAGTTCTCTCAGTGTTTTTTTTATAGGTCGGTGTTTATTTTTTTTCATATTGCCTGGTGTTCTCTGAATGTCCTCATGAGTTAAGAGCTTACAGGCATTCTTTGCAGTAATTAGGCTAGGAAACGAATGGGTCACTGTGGTCTATACACCAGGTGTTTCTACGAAGACCTTAAATAATATTTAAAGGTAGCCGTTCTGAAATAAAAGGGCTGATCCTTCAGAGATTGTTATCAGTGGTAGCCACCATGTGGTGACCGGTGATACGTGGTAATGAGTTGCTAATTAGGATACATTAATTAATTACCATTTGAACGTTAATTTTAGAAGGCTCATCGTAAACCGCAAGCTGAAGCAAACTCTAGCATCTCGAAACTTTAGCATCTTTAGCATCTCAACTTCAGCATCTAGAAAAATGCGATTTGTTCGTGGAACTGCGGCACGACGAATTTGAGCTATAACAGCGCGCAAAACCGAAATTGGGAGGCTGCAGCGAGCGCAAAACTGCGCAAAGGTGAAATTTGTCTTGTCACAGTTCCGCGGGTGATCACATTTTCGAGATCCAAAAGTCGATATGGCTTGAACGGGGGGAGAATTCGCGTCAGTTTCCCAATTACGATGAGCCCGCGCAAACTAATGGCTTAAGAGTTAATTGACGTTTCTATTTTTAATTATCGACTAATCACCAGGTATCGCCCTTCCCCTCATGGTCGCCACTGCTGACGACATGTCTCCGAAGGAACCGACGTTTAATCAAAAGCGCTATTTTGAAATATTGCTTACTGTCTTCGAAGAAACACGCGGTATACTAAAGCGAAAGACTATTAGTCATTGACCCTCTCTGTCCTTGGTGACCATGACTGCTGCTGCTGGGTCCTGCTGCTGCTGTCTTGCACAATAGCTGTCATACAGGACAGCACTCGTACAACGAATCGGCTTATAACGTAGCTTCATGTTGTATAGCCTTATATGTGTGCCGATGGCTGGCTCAGTTGAATTCGCCCATTCGGCAAGAGCTATTCGGCCACACAGCAGACGGCAGCAGCGGAAAAGTCGAAAGATGAAGGAAAGGAAACTTGGCTTTAGAAAAAATGCAGCAATAATAACGGCGATGGCGTTTTCCGCAGCCTTTCCAACTATGGCTCTCACTGCATCGTATTATGTCCTTGAAACCGCGAAATTTGTCCTTCGCCACTATTTTTTAGTAGTTTTATTTAAACATGCTTCATCATTCACTGAGTTTAGTAGCTTTTCGCCTATTGCGGTGGTGCTGCGTGAAGTTGAGGCTAAATGCAGGAAGAGTGTAGTTCGTTTGTTCCTGACTTCTTTATGTAAACTGAGCCGGGAATGTCGAGTAAGGACGTTTGTGAAAATCGCGAAACAGCAGGGAATAGAGGGGAACGATGCTTTCTCGAGGTTGAAAGCCGATGCGCACGTGTGGCGTTTCTTTTTCACATCATTCGGTTCACTGGTTTCACTCGGCCAGCCAGCCGGCGCTGTTCGCAGAGACAGAAGCAAGCACGGTGCACATATGGAATAAACCGTATACGGATGGATGAACTCAATAGGGTTGGAGAAATATGTAGTTGCACTTTTAGTGCGCACATGGATATCTTACGCAGGACTACATGCCGCGTTTTTATTACTTTTTTTTTTTTACGTCTGATCCAGCGAAGCGTGTCTTTATTGTGAATGTTTAGAGGGGCATGAAAACGGTGAAGTCACAGCGCTTTGAGAAATAAAGAGCGACTGGAGCGTAGACAGTCTTGCTATATTAAAGCAATTTAGCCAAATATTGGTTGTATAAGGGGCGTAAACACTACGTTGGTGAAGACTGGAGCGTCCTCGGTGGAAAAGGACCTGGGTTAGACGCACCCTTCAATTTGAGGAAAGATTCAATGCGGGCCATCCGAGCCGAGATGGCTGTTGCATCTGACTACGATGCCGCCGATTCGATTCCTCACCCCGGCGACCATATTGCGCTGGAGGCTGAATGGAAGAATGCTCATATACCTAGATTTGGGTGTAGCAAATAGTTCCTGCCAAGAGCGTTCCGTGAGAGCGTTCCGCAGGAGCGTTCCGTCATTGGTCGGCATTTGGGCACACGTCACTCATTATGGCGGTGTGCCCTATGACCAGATGGTCTCTGCGGGGGCAAGGAGAAGTTTTGTGAATAAAGTCCAAAACTTTTTTTTACTAGTTTTAGCCTACTCCTGCTATTTTCTTCCAATTTATCCTCGGTTTCACGCGCATAGTACGATGCAGGCGAGCGAGCGCCGACATATGTCAATGCATTTCAATGTAGCTGTCTCTGTTACTACGTTACGTTGAGAAACACAAATGGTGGGCGCTTACAGATTGCACCGTCTTTTATTTTACTGACGGCCGCATACAAAACTGTCTATCAAATCCACAAAGTTCTTTTTTCGTAGTGTTATCATGCGCGATTGACCGAGGCATATAGACCATCGTGACAGAGCGCTACGATACTGTGCGTACGCAGGTGCATTACGAAGGCGTCTTAAGCGCGCCCAACTTTTAGGTTCCACTTGTTATAAGCGCATGAGGAATGGTTATTTGAAATCTGTCAATCACTCGCTTGCAGAACTCTTCAGTGGCAAGTCGCTCTACATTCGGTTCTTCACTCGCGCTTCCTGCTATAACATACACACAGGGTGTCCCAACTATCATGCACTAAGATTTAAAAATATGCAAATGCCATGTATCGGGACACAACCAAGGAAACGTTGTTTGCCGTGGTTTGTGATACTCACATAATTTGTGCAATGCGCCTAATTAGATAATTAGCCTTAATTGATTAGCCGACCTCTCATACATTATAATTAGATGAAAGGTATCAATGAGAAAATTGTAGAGCAACATGAAAAACTCCCGATGCAGCTATCTGTTGCTCAATACGCGCTAAGTAAGAGTGCTTTTCAAGCGTGAAGAAGCCCGCGAATACACGCAAAGTGCCTCCAGCCGCCAGTCGCGCGGCAGTGTTTCTTGACAGAATCTTTACGAATTTATGTACACTGTTCACCTGTCAAAATTTCATGGCAGCCGACTTTAGCGTAACCGAGAGGGAGCCTGCCCATTGACAATGAGGGCACTGCGCTTTACGCAGTGATGGGTGATGACTCATGGGATGACAGTTTCGCATCCGTCCCGATAAATTTATTTATTTATTTATTTTATTTATTTATTACATGCTGCCAATCCCAATGGGGACTATTGTAGGAGGACAAAACAAAACGAAAGAACGATTACAAATAAAGTGTCAATATGCAGTTACAGAGAGAGAGAGATGAAGATGAAAGACAGGGAGGTTAACCAGATATCAGTCCCCAGTTTGCTACCGTACACTGGGGATGGGAGATAGGGGTTAGAAAGAGGACAGAGAGGAAAGCGTTAAAAAAAACGCACACACGGAGGCACACACACACAAAAGGCGTTCCAGTTAAAGACGTTCACAAAGGCCGGTAGATCGAAAAAAGCGTAATAGTGCTTGCACGGCCTTCTTCTGTCACGGTAGGTCCTTTCGATGGTGTAAAATTCTTTTTTCCGATAGCGGTCGGTCGTCCAGCTGGTCAAGTTCGTGGCGAAGGCATTCCCTCTGTGGACTACACTGCGTGCAGGTGCACTAAATATGTTCTATCAATTCTTCATTGCTGCAGTGGTCACAGGTTGCGGTGTCGGCCATACCTATGCGGAATGCATAGATTTTACATAATATTATGCGGGTTTGAGGGAGCAAAAGTCATATAGTAAAGACATTACGAACAGACACACAGCACCTAATGATCACATTCAAGAATTGCACTAGTACAAAAGTAAAGTACACATGATTTTAACTGTGGGTAGTACATAAGTGAATTTCAATTAATGTTAAAAATTTACTCAAATCAATACAGCTATAGATTCATGTAATCTATTCCATTCTTTAATTGCCCGTGGAAAGAAAGAATATCTGAGACAGTTTGTGTTGAAACGGTATTCTTGTAAGGTTAGTGGATGTTTGTGGCGTGATTGTCTAGTTTCGCATTTAGATATAAATCTTGAGCTGTCAATCTGAAGCTGCTCGTGAATTAGTTGGAACAGCATTTTTTTGGCGTGCGAATATAGCGTGATTTCTTAATGTTAAAAGTCCAGATCTTTCCATTTATTCTGAGGGTGAATCGAATAGACCATATTTGTTGTAGACAAACCTAACGGCTTTTCTTTGTACACCTCTCAGCTTGTTAACTAAATTGTTTGTGACCGGGAACCAAACTACGCTTGCATATAATAGTATAGGTCGAATAAAGGCACTGTAGGCTAAGAGCTTTGTTTTAGGTGGTGCAGATCGGAGTCGCTTTTTAAGGACGAATAATCTCTTTAAGGGGGACGATGTAACACAGTTTATGTGTGCCTCCCATGTAAAGTCACTTGAAATCACTAATCCAAGACACTTTTGTTGCTTGGCTGCAGTTAGTTGCGTGCGACCAATGGTGTAGGAAAAATCTGATACACTTCGTTTACGTGTTATTCTTAGCAAAGCTGATTTTCTTACATTTAAAGTCATCTGCCATTTCGCACACCATTCTGATACTGCTGTTAAGGCACTGTTGAGGATGAGGACAACGTGATCGGAAGGAGAGTTACTTTCTTTATAAATCATGCAATCATCAGCGAAAAGCTTTATGTTAGTTCTGATGGATGAGGGATAGATTATTAATAATAATGAAGAATGGGATAGGGGTCCGGACACTGCCATGCGGTACTCCTGATGTAACTTCTGTTACTGCGGAGTTCTGCTGATTTATTTTTTACAAACTGTGTCCGGTTGGTTAAGTACGCTCTAAATCATTCTGTAATTGGTCCTCTACCTATTGTCACCTGTAATGTTTTGTTAGATTTTGATGTAATGCCCGGTCAAATGCTTTAGAAAAGTCACGTGAGATAAGGTCGATCTGCTTTTGTTCGCCGATGGCCAAAGAGATACCGTGTATTAATTGAATTAATTATGTAACTGTGGAAAGACCTTTATGAAATCCGTGTTGAGATAGTGACAAACTACGTTCTATTTCAAGGTAAGTAGTGATATTTTAAGAATAACGTGCTCGAGTAATTTGGATATTGTGCTTGTTAATGATAATGGGCGATTGTTGGCGACATCAGCGTCACTGTCCGACTTGTGACTTGGTATCACACATGCCATCTTCCACTCGCAGGGCAAGGTACATGAAGTTAATGACATGTTGACAATTTTATGCAGATATTTGCCTACCCATTCGGCGTAGCGGGTGAGCAACTCATTCGGTATGCTATCAGGCCCTGCTCGCTTTTAGATGTTTGTTTTTGGCAAAAGGTTAAAAATACCTGCTTCGTCTATGCGAAGAGGTTCTATGTAGTTGGCACTACGAATTTCAACATGCGGTAGAATGTGTTTGTCTGCAGTGAAAACTGAGTTAAAGCAGTCATTAAATAAGTTAGTTCTGTCTCTGCTTTCTTGGGCGGACACTGTACTGTCCTTCCGATTTTTAGGATTTAAGTAGTTCCAAAATTTTTGCGGTGCATCCCTTAGAAGATTAGGTAATATGAAAGAAAAGTAGTGATTTTTGGCAGTGGTTATTTTAGACCTCATTGAACTCATATCTTCCGCAAGGTTATTTTTAGTTGTAAGGTTCGGTGTTCGTTTAGTAGATATTCTGAGGCGCTTTACTTTGCGTTTTGCACGAGTTATGTCACGATTTATCCATGGATTGTTCTTCTTGGTTTTAGTTGGTATGCGGTAAGAAATGGAATGTGATGCAGCTTCTTTAAATTTCTGCCACAAAGATTCGATATCAGCATTTGGTTGGAGAAAAAATGGCGCTGAAGCAAGGCGCGAGGGCCCACGGAATGCTATGAGGCCAATAGCGACGCGGCGTCAGCCTCGGCCAGATCGCGCGAGGAGGAGGAGGCAGTCTTCAAAGCGTCGCGCTACTTTACGAAATTTAAGGGGCTTTAGGCGCAGCCAATCGCTCTCCTCTCCTTCTCCTTTTTTTTTTTTCTCGCATGTGCATGGGGTTGCCCCGGAGCCTGAGGTGTTTTCGGCGTAGAGACGATGGACGGACGAATCGGCTAGCCATATACAGCTTCGCTGTGAAATGAAAAATCAAGGGCATCATTATTTCATTTCCTTCATTGCCCTTCACGTGCGCAGCTTCAATGTGCGTGCGGAGTTCGCTTTGTGACCCACCGTGATAACGAACCACTGAGTAGCAGGCGCACGATATTTTCTTGGCATGAATTATTAAGGAGCTACGCCAGTTGGCGTGCACGAGTGCGATTGCTCGTCTTGCCATCAAACGTTGCCTGCGTAGAACCTAGAGCGCCGTGCTCTTTCTCCTCATAGGTTTCAGCAACTTAGCAGCTATCCAAACATTTCTTTTGTTTCAGTATTCATTCCGGGAGTGTTCCGCAAGTTATTTGTAGGTCGAATATTGCAACAGAAATTATTTGATTCTACGAATAGATTTCTTAGCGAAGGGTACTTATGTTGAGTGCTTACTCCACGATTAGTTAGTCAATGTGAGATTCATGCATGAATGTGCATATACTTGTTCTTCTATTGCACAGGGATATGAAGTTCCACTACATAACACGTGTGCTTTGGGACGCCTTTCTCGTTGCTTTTTGTTTTGTTTCCTTTTCTAATTGGATTCCTTCTGTGCTCTTAGCACGTTTGTGCGCATCTGTAGTATGTTTGTGTCTGTTATGTAAGAAAAAGGGGTAGCGTTGACTTCACAACTGAATCTCTGGATATCCGGCTATAGCATTACATGCGTCCTCACATTTATCTACAGTTATTAAGCAACAACAGACTACAAGAGAGATATCGGCGAGTTGGTATAGTAGTTGAGCGTATCGACCGAAGTCTAAATACGGAGGAAGTACTATTTTGTGCTCCTTTATCTGATTGTGCAGATATCCGCTCGAGAATCTCTGCGAAAAACCAGGTAACACAAGCAGGCGAAATTGGAGTATATATCAATTAAATATATATATTCAAGTAAATAAAATAAAAGGAAAGTTGAGAAAGCTTAGCACTTAACATTGTCCAATGATTTTATTCAGTACCACCGCATCCTCGTTGTTCTATAGTTTCCTTTCTGGTTCTTAATATAATGCATTATTCTTTCTTCATTTTTACTGCCAGGTTAAAACTTCTAAAGATCAGTGCATAAATATTTCAAAATTCCCAAGGATAAGAAAATATATTCAAGCTTGTCTACGAAAGTGCCCAGCCGTGGCCGGCGAAAACCTCGCTTTCGCAAGCTCTCTAAGAATACTCCGTAGCACCTCCTCTCGGTCGACTATTTAAGCATAGAACATAGCATGAGATGAGGAGCAAGAACACAAAGAGAGCTTGTGAAACCTTTCGAGTTTCACCTCAGAGGAAAAGATCCTGGGACCTTGGCCTAAGCGCACTTGCATGCACAAGGCCACGAAAGCCCTATTGCGCTGCTTCAAGGGGAGCCGACTACCCGAATGCTTGTGACTGTTAGCGAATGTTAGTCTGCGAGTGCTTTAGCACTTATTACCTATTTATTTATTATTCTTATTTACTTTTTCTTCTTTCATTTATCGTTTCTCTTTCCCCGCGCCAAGTGTATGGTAGCCAACTGGTCATGTCCTTGCTGAAACTACCTCCCTTTCCCTTCTAGTTTCTGTTTCTCTCCCTCTCCCCCCCCCCCCCCCTCCGAATTTCACAAGGCCTGTGTTTTCCAATCCTCTTCCTCCTGCTCCTGCTCATCATCTTCATAATCAGCAGCATCAACAGCAGCCCCACTGACGTACGCCAATGATTTCATTCCACAGGAGGACAAAGGTACTCCTTTGTCCATGAAGAGAGCTATTACTACACCTTCTGCGTCAACCGAGTCCATATTGCACTTTAGAATTCGTAATATCATCCCTTCCTTGCATGGCCCTTCTTTTTTTGGCAAACCTTCATTCTCCACGACATCGCGTTTAGTCACATAGCATCCAATTACCCTTTTCTCTTGAGCTTCACTTCACATAGATTCCAACATGGGCATTGGATATCCATTTCTTTTCTTTTTTCTTGCGTGTGAAGGCGTAATATTTACACGTGATGTACACATGCTTGAAGGCCTGTGTTTTGTGTGGTGCTCGCCTTCTTCCACCAAAAGGGGATACGTGAGGTACCACGGGTGCAGAGAAGAAGCTGACGTTCGAATCGACCAAGACAAGGGAAGCCAGCCAGCCGGAAATATAATAACACGTGTGTTATGAATTATGACGTACCAGACGCACTTTGAAGCAGAATTGAAGAGGCAGAAATGAAGCGCTTCATGACCGGCCAACCCATAACAGGAAATCCGCGGCTCTGAAATCACGTATCAAGTTTACCGCATAGTCACCGAAAGAAAGGCAATGAAAAGCCTTAGATGACTCATAGAAATGGCTGTTACACCACGCAATTATTGTGAAAGTGTGCTTGCGACATCCAACAGAACCTGAACAAACCTCGAACAAACGGCCGTGTCGTGTTTGATTACAGATCTCCTACGGATGACGTAACAACCCAACTGGTGTGGCTCAGCTACGCTTACCTTTCTGCTAAGCCTGCATATTACGAGCGAAATCGACAGCGCAGTGTCGACAGCGTGTCATCGCGGAGTTCACGTAATAATGTGTTACGCCTCTGATGCCATTTCACTGCATATCAATATTTTACATGATGCCGAGGCAAAACGTATATCGCCGTCGTTATATAAAGGTGGACTTCAGGTTGACATTACAGAAACCATAATGCGGCTTTGAAGAAGACAACATAGAGTTAGAGCTATTCAAGTTAACACCGACGGCCTAAATGTTACGACCTTTTGTTTGTCACTGGTTATTCGAGATTACTCTCAAAACTTTTTGCTGAAGTATTGCTCCAAATTTCAACAAATTCGGTTTCTTAGCGCATGCATACGGTCCCGTGAACGTGTTTTTTGTTTTATTTAGTTGACTTCTTTACACCTTTATAGAACGCGTCAAACTTGTTGAGGCGACTTCCCAGCTAGGCTGTCTTCTGTAAAGTTTTTCGCGGTAAATAAAATAAAATAAAAAATTCTCGCGACACTAGCGCTATTGGCACATTAGCACTAACATTGCGTAAATAATTCATGACAAAGGGAAGATTTAATAAACTCACTAATTTAGGTGGTGTCTGTTCTTTCTCACTGTATTTATTTTTTGGTCGTTGTTTGTGAACACATAATAGCGGAAGAAAGTAACCAGAATTTTGTACGAACAGAGAGACAAATCGTCTTCCCGGAACAACAGTTTATGTTATTCAGCTTTAGGAACGAGCTATGATTAAGAGCAAGCTTTTGCTCGGGGGCTCCTATCTACATACATTGGAAAAGAGAAATCGTTTTTCTCGGCACCAAATTTGATTGATTTTGTCGCATTTAAAAGAAAAAGTTAAAATCTAGTAGCTGTTGGTAACAGATTTTTGATTTAGGCCATCAATGTTTTTTATAAAAACTGTTGAATATCGCGAATTAAAAAAAAAAGAAACGGAACTAGGCAGTTTACAACTGTGTAGCTGAGAAACAAAAAACGATGTCACAATTCTGTAAATTGTATCTAATAGTGCGTATAAAGCGCACAAAAGCGATGTATTCGATATGGCTCTGAAATAGACCACTAATATGTTAGTAGGACTTTTGCAAAACCCTTGCAAACAATGCAACCTATTCATGTAAGATGAAATCGATAAATCAAGTTTGTCCACTTTAAAGCTCTAACGAATGCTGTTACAGAACTGCGATATCTGTTGTTAGTGCAGGGCTACGAATTTGTAAACTTCGGGCTTTCATTTTTTCCAAGTTACCAATTCTTGAGAGTTCCCTTTTAAATAATTCCCTTAGAAAATTTTTACCAACATCTTTTAGACCATCTTCAGACTATTCTTACTAGAACCTACCAACAGTTAATAGAAATCGTACCAACGGTCTTTAGGTTTCCTAACAACACCCTAGTAACACCCTAGAAACAATTGGACACCAAGATTATTTTTAATCATGTTCATAGGCTGTCTGTCAACTTCCTACTAATAGTCTAGAAACACTTATCTTTAGACCTCCTATTAACATTCATTACATGGAAGCATGTTCCCACATTATCTGCAAACATCCTATCAACAATTTACTAGCGAGGTAGTGCTGTATTGAGGAACAGCTGTTCGCTACTTGTGCAGTTTAAAATGCTGACAGTGCCAATATTAAATCACAATAACTTCACACACGACAGTGCATCGCAGGTGGCAGAGAAGTTGCAGAAACGTTCTCATCACGGAACGCAGACGACGCCGTGGGCTTCGCAAGCACGGTGCTGGTTGGCTTGTATTGAAGAATCAGCCACAACACAGCATAAGCATAAACAGCCGGAAAAATAGCTAGATTGCTTCTACAATACACGAGAAAACACCTACATCGCTCCTACCGTACCAGGGCGTCGTCGGAGAACTGATATCGATGGCGATGGTTTCCTTGTTTGCCTCGACTCCGACCACTGTCAAACTCGTGCGCATGCGCGAGAGCGGCATGTGACATTCTTTCCATCCACCAACTTCGCCTTGACCACCGCAAGCGCCTCTTTACGCCGAAACATGCACACCCCCCTACCTTGCGAGAGTTGAATGGCCCCAAGACATTCATCACTTCTCGGTGACAGGTGTGGTGGGCCTTTGTGTGCGTGTACCCTTCTGGGGACTGCACTTAGAGGGAGGAATGTACCTTAGGGCCGAGGTTGAAAAAGAACCTGACAAGAGAACCCGACCTAGCTTGAGAGAGAAAGAGAAGGGAAGAGGGAAAGGCAGGGAGGTTAACCAGACTGAGTCCAGTTTGCTACCCTACACGTGGGGAGGGGAATGGGGAGTGAAAGAGAGCGAAAGAGAAAACGTGAGTCTATACCGCACTTTCACATGCACTAAGTTAGAGGGGTGTACGGTAGCGCGATTAAAAGACGGGACAAAAGAAGACGCACAGGGACACACACAGCGCGTGTCTTCTTTTGTCCCATCTTTTAATCGCGCTACCGTACACCCCTTCAACATGCATTACACACAAGCCCACATTGCAACCCTCGTGAACTAAGTTAGATGTAGGGTGTGTATAGCCGGGCACTCAAGTCTGTTGCATTCAGGTAGTGAAAAAGCGCTCGAACTGCTTTCTGGGCTAATGAACTGTGAGACCAGGCTCCCAAGGTCTTTGCTTCCGTAAATGTCCTGTCATCCAGTCTGTTCAAAGCACATTGGAGAGTCTGACGTTGATTATGAAAGCGACAACAGTGGCACAGAAGATGACTGATGGTCTCTTGCCACTTGCACTTAGCGCACATCGGTGAGTGCGCCATTTCAATACGATAGCTGTAGGAGTTGGTGAATGCTACTCCTACCCTCCAGAACAAAATATACCCAGAGAGATATAAGAACACTGCAATGCATTAGGCACCCTTCGGCACGTCATAGGAGAGTGCAATTTTTCCATAGACCACCCCCCACCTATACCCATAACTAACCCCCCTGCTATCCCCACCTTTTACGAGCGTTGGAAGATCATGCTGTCCAGCCCCGCCCTGGAAGACCAGCTCCGACTGATCCAAAGGGGCCAGGCGGCCCTGGAAGCATATGGAGCCCGCGAAGAGGGAGCCACCCCATCAGGCGCTTAACGCGTTTCATTTCATAATGGACCAGTAAAGTTGTTTCTCTCTCTCTCTCTCTCTCTCTCTACCCACAGCCGAAACAGTAGTATTGCGTCACGTCGTGAGAGGTTTGCTGATAATTTCAGTTTCAGTGATGGGTCGAGGCTGTGTAAACGACGCTTAGAATTCTGTGGTGTATGCCAGTAACTTAACGTGATGGTATGTTGCGGGTGAGTGCCTCAATGACAAAGAGTGCTGGTTAGCCGCAATTGATCTGGAGAGCGCTGCCTTGGGTCTTTTCTCAGGCAAGCGAGCAAGATAGTGGTCAGGGACTTTGGATATATGGCGAACATGCGCCCGGAGGGCGTCGATAGCTATATAGGTCGTTATTGGGTGGTCTCCCGCGGTGGAAATTGTAGCTACGGTTTAAGTATTTCGAGGAAGCCGCAGACATGCTGCAAGGCATTGGCCTTGAATGCTCTGTAGGACATCGATGTTAGTTTTCTTAGCATTGGACAGCACTGGTGTGCTATATCACAAGTATCCCAGGAAGAGCGTCCTGTATTTTTGAAGCATAGATGCCACGGATGTGCCCCACGTTTTACCGGCAAGAAACCTTAGTATATGGGCGATAGAAGTAAGCCTCTTCTTCAAGTATGAGATGTGGGGCTCCATGAAAGGTCTCTGTCGATAATAACGCCTAGGAATCGGTGAGATTTTGCATAGGAAATTGGTTGGTACATACATACATACATACATACATACATACATACACACATACACACATACACACATACACACATACATACATACATACATACATACATACATACATACATACATACATACATACATCTTTAGTTTTTTTTTTTTTTATTGGTCAATAGAAATGGGTACCAGGTCATGGGTTTGTAGGTAAAAGCGACTAAGGCGCACTTCTCGGTCGAAATGCTAAGGCCTTGAGCACGCAGGTACGATGATGTTAGGGTCACTGCTTTTTGGAGCCGTGCACGCACCTGGAGACGTGTAACTGTCGAGGCCCATATGCATATGTCGTCAGCATATATGGAAAGGTTTACTGTATGTGGTAGAACGTCGGCAAGTGTAAGGATTGCAAGGTTGAACAAAGTGAGGCTAAGAACCCCACCCTATGGGACGCCACGGAAAGTGTAATGGTCAGCGGTTCGGCCATTTGCACTGTGCACAAAGAAGGATGCTTTGAATAGATAACTCCGAATCCACCGAAACATGCATCCACCAATCTCATTATTTTCCAGGGCATCAAGGATGGCTTCATGCGTTACATTATCATAGGCGCTTTTCACATCGAGGAATAGTGCAACCGATATACGCTTGCGGTGTTTTTCTTGTTGTACAGACGTCACGAGGTCGATGACGTTGTCAATAGAGGAACGGCCTCTTCTAAACCCAGCCATGGCCTCGGGGTATACGCTGTGGCGCCCAAGATACCACTCTAGTCGCGTGAGAATCATTCTTTCCATGACCTTCCCAACACAGCTGGACAGCGCAATGGGTCGGTAGGACGCTAGGTCAAGTAGCGACTTTCCAGGCTTAAGGAGTGGTATCAAGTGGCTGGACTTCCACCGCTAAGGAACGACGCCATCATTCCATGACTGGTTATAACATCCCAGAAGTCTACCTCGGCCATCTTCACCTAGGTGGCATAAAGCAACGTAGGTCATGCTGTCTGGTCCTGGCGACGATGAGCGCCTGCATGCGGCCAGAGCAGCGTCCAATTCCTCAAGTGAGAAGGGTACATTCGATTCTGGGAAACGTGTCGCAGGAACCTCACCCAGAATTTCGCTATTGATGGTGACCACACAGCCCGCAATCTTCACACAGAAATCTTCAGCTATATCAACCTGCGAGCGGTCTTGATGGAGGGCTAGGGCTGAGAATGGGTGTCGTTGCTGTGGAGACGAGCCAAGGTCGCGCACCGTCCTCCATATGATCCTCCATATGATAGACAGTGGCTTGCGGTGGTCAAGTGATTCGAAGAACGTCTTCCACCATTGTTCCTCCAGCGTTTCCAAACGACGTTGGATTGTCTTCTGTGCACGTCGAGCGACTCTAAGGTCATGAATTGACTTGGTGCGCCTGTATCGCCTCTGGGCCCTTCTGCGAATCATTCGAAGTCGCTCAAGTTCCATATCGAAATCCGTAGGTTTTTTAGTGGATGTAAATGCGCACTTAGACGATTCCAGTACACTTGTAATAAGGTTCTCAATGGTGCAGGTAAATCCTTCTTTTCATGCCGCTTCCACTTTTGTCTTATATGTTGACCACCTTACTTGTCGGGAAGTAGAAAAGGAGAAGCTTCCAAATCCAGTGATTCGTAAGTAGGTGGGAATATGGTCACTGCCATGAGTCTGGACGTCAGAGAACCATCGAACATTTTGACCAAGTTGCCGTCACACCAAAGTCAAATCTAAGCAACTGCTATAGTTCGAACCACGCAAGTACGTTTGACTGCCATCGTTCATAATGGTGAGTTCGTGGTCGGAAGCAAATTGCACAAGTTTCCGGCCCCTGTAATCTATTCTGGAGCTTCCCCAAACCAAGTGATGTGCATTAAAGTCTCCCGTGATAATTCAGGGTCCAGAAGTCGCCGTCAGGATGTCTCGCAGTCGGTCGCCGTCGAACCGACTACATGGGGAGATGTTGGCGCCGATAAGGGTGAATGCCACTTTATTCTTTGTAACGCGGAGACACACGTATTGGTTTCCATCATGAGGCTGCACCGAGAGGGAATGTAAGTTAGTTCTGTACGGATGCAAACAATTACTTTGCTAGATTTCCCGCATGTCAACGCCATAAAGGCTTCGTATCCAGAGAGTCTTAGCGGCTTTGACGCATTCGGTTCAGATATTACCACTACAGGAAATCGGTTCGTAAAAACGCATTGGCGGAAACATGAAATCCGTGATTTAAGTCCTCTGGCATTCCACTGGAAAATCATCGCACTACGCACTTCATCACGGAGTGAAGGCAGTGGAAGAGCCATTGTGCTTACACAAGATTTGCAATGATTTGCAAGCACTGTGCTCAGGGCATCCAACACTTGCACTGCGCTTCGAGCTGTTGGCGTATTCGAGTTGCCCACAAGCGTGCGAATCGCACTTATCAAAGACTTGAGCATTGTTACAATTCGGCGGTCATGCTGTCAGCTCATCTGGGTGAGGGGTGGAGCAATGTGGTTCCATTCTTTGTTGGGGTTTTTCCACGGGGCTTATCCTTGGCAGTGGTGGCCATTCTTCATCCACGGCATTCTTTTCAGCTGCTCCATTATCTATACGCGGTTTGGACACATTCTGCACTGGGGTTGGAGCGGATTCAACAGCAAGAGGCTTTGCGGCACGCGTATTCTTTGTGCAGAGAGCAGAATTCCTTGATGAGTGTCTGCGACGAGAACGACGTCGCCTGACGTCAGCAGCTGCTTCACGATGAGTCGACCGGTCCCTCACCATTTTCTTCAAGACGGAGAGTTCACTCTTAACTCTTGGGCATTCCTTTGATAAGGGGTCGTGGGGCCCTTGACAGTTTGGACACTTGTAAGTTTTTGCCTGGCAGTTGCCTGCAGAGCGTTGTGCTGTACAGCGGGAACATATCGTAGACTTTCCACAGACGGCGCTCACGTGACCGAATTTCTGGCAGTTTCTGCACTGGAGCGGTTTGGGAACAAAGGGCCGGACAGCATGTTGGAAATGACCTACCTTCACATGCGACGGCAGGCAGTCACCTTTAAAGACAATGTTTACGAATCTGTAACTTGCGAGACGGGCCACCTGCAGTATTTTGTCCCCTGATTGACAGGCTTTATCAAAAGTGGTAAATCCTCGCCTGAGATGGCCGCATCAATGTCATATATGTCGCCTGTAGTAGCCTCTTTTCCCATCGGGATGGTGGTACGAACGTTCATGCTACCGACGACAGTGACAGCGTGCAGAAAATCTAACGCCGACGCTTGAGCGACGTCTACCGCAACAACATTCTTCCGAGGGTTGACTCCGACGTCGTTAATGCCATTTGGCAACAGTCTTTTGAGTTCAAACGATGCAACTTGCCTGTTGAGGGACCTCATGTTGCCGGAGGGTAGCACAGGTAAGAAAAGGAAGGTGTACTTCGGCGAACTCTGCAGAGTCCTCATAGTAGGTGTGTCCACAGAGGTACTCGGCATCCGCCGCTTTGCTTTATGACTCAGGACAGTCACGTAGTCGTCGTCGGAGCTGTCGTCGCTCTCGGTCGAGTCTATCAGGGTAGCCTCGCTGTCGCTCGAGAGGGATTTCCGCTTCCTTGAGGCTGCCGACGGGGTGCCGTTACTTCAGGTGGGAGTGCCGGTGGCTCCACTTCCATTCCCGTCGAGCAGGGAACAGTGTTCCCCGAAAGAAAGCGAGAATTGCCAGAAAATACTGGTGACTGAGAGAGAGAGAGAGAGAGAGAGAGAGAGAGAAAACTATTTGGTCCATTAAGGGTTTAGCGTTCGGTCTTCGTCTTCATCGCTGCAGACGCTTGACCTCTTTAGCAGGGTTGGGCCCCTAGTCCAGGGCTCCACTGAGCCGCGCTGCTTCGCTTGCGTGCTGCACCATTGCCCTTTGGGCGGCGAGCTCGCAGCTGGTGAGCCGGCTCTCCCACTGCTCCGCACTCGGGGTTTTGTGTTGGTGGAATGTGTAGTTACGTTTACACTCCCAGGTTATATGGTAAAGCGTGGGGGTTGCCCCGCACCGCGGGCAAGTGTTCCCAAATTGTGTAGGATACATCTTCCTTAGTATATGTAAGTTAGAGAAGGTTCCCGTTTGCAGCCTCCGCCAACTAGCTGCTTCTTGCTGTGTTAAGGCTTTGTGTGGCGGGGAGTATTTAATTCTCTGGCCTCTGTGGTAGTTCAGTAACTCTGAATAGCCTACCTCCACGGTGAAGTGCTGTCCCAGGGCGTGTGGCCGCTCGACTCGGTACGTGATCTCGCGAGCCAAGCTGTCTGCCCTTTCGTTTCCTTCTATCCCCGTGTGTGCAGGAATCCAGATTAGTTTGTGGGTTGCGGTTTGTCTGAGGTGTTGTGCCTTGCGGAGGATAGCTAAGACAGCCCTGCAGATTCTACCCTTTGTGTAGTTCCTGCATGTCTCTTTTGAATCCGTTAAAATGACCATTGATTTGTCTTTTCGATAGCCCTCAGCCGCTGCCAGCGCAACAGCGACTTCCTCCGCTTCTACTATCATGGCACTACGTGTAGTTGCGTAGGTGATTAGCTTGCCTGCGTTGTCAACCACTACCGAAGCTGCCTTAATGTAATTTGTATGTCTATTCCAAGGATACAGTGTTGCATCCGTGAAAACCGTGTTCTCTAGCTTGGCTAAATGCCTTTCCACATAATCTGCCCGCGCCTGCCTTCTGGCCGCGTGGCGATTTGAATCCATGTTTTTCGGAATGGGATTGACCTGCAGGGCCTTACGGATCTCGTCGGGTATATCGGCGGATCGATCGAGATGTCTCCTTTGGTCGCGACCTAACCTTGTCAGGAGCGCTCTTCCCGTAGCCGTGTCTCTCAGTCGGTGAAACTCTGTTCCAAGTTGTGCTTCTGCCAGTTCGGCGACGGTGTTGCTAATCCCTAGCTGTAGCAGCTTGTCGTTCGGTGTGTTTCTTGGTAGGTGAAGTGCCGTCTTGTAGGCCTTCCGCAGGATTGTCTCTGCTTGTTCCGTTTCGCTCTTGACCATGGAGTGGTAAGGCAGCGAGTAAATTACCCTGCTGACTATGAGGCTTCTGACGAGTTTTAGCGTGTCGTCTTCTTTCATCCCATGCCTTCGGTTGGAGACTCTGGTTATCATTCTGCCTACCTGTTCAGCCGAGTTGCTGAGCAGGCTGAGTGTGTGGCTGCATTTCCTGCTTGCTTGTAGCCACATTCCCAGGACTCTTATCATGTTCCTCTTCGGGATGTATTGCCCCTCCAGTTTCACCTCGAGTGGCGCATCAGTGGGCTGTCTTCCTACCCTCAGTAGCTCAGACTTCTCTGTAGAGCAGGCTAGTCCTCTTTCCTTCACGTATCTTTCTACGCAGTTTGCTACTTGTTGTAGCTTCTCCTGTGAGAACAAACACTCAGCAATAGGATCACTTCGTCGTCTTCTGACCTGGCTTAATTTTGTTGTGCAATTAGGGGCTGTATAATTTCATTTTTTTGAGACAAAGTTCGTTCTGAAAACCAAATTTCTCTCCAAATGTAATAAAAATTAAAATATAATATGACATAGGGTAGATTTTGCGGTTATTCTATTTTGCACAAGAATATCTTTTAGCACTTGCCCCTTTCGAAGACAAATATTTGCTTCATGGCGCCCAGCGCAAGAAAATGCTGAAAGTTATTGTAGTAGTACGCTTATAGCGAAATAGATCTCCAATGCGTGGCGGATAAGACGTTGCCGCTTCTCAGGCACCCAAAGCACTTCCACAGCATGGCCTTTCATATCCTGGCTCTTGGTACCACGGGATGCCATAATTATGAATGCCGTAAGGCTGCCGCAAAAGCTTGTTGGGGCTCAGAACTTTGTCGCCGTGTTAAGAAGCGACAGAACTTAATATTAAGAGCACATAATTATCAATTTTCGATCTGTTTTCTCACAGCAAGCAACTATCGCCGTAAAGCAGATCAGTTGACATAGTTACTTTGTCTTCGCTTTGATGCAACGTCGTATTAGTTTCCCTTAATGTGGAGAAGCCGTCGGTAGGAGGCAGGGATGAAAACGCGCGAATAGGGGGTGCGAACAGGGGACGCGAACAAAGGAACATTTTTTTTTATACAGTAAGGATAATTTCATTCTGTTTTCACAGAAAGGTGACACTTCCAAAGAGTTCAGTTCTTCTTTGTCTTCGACCTGTGTGTTTCTCAGGTCAACACTCGCTCTCACTGTATTTTGCCGCCTTTTGGGTGTCTCAGCGGAAGCTTCCATCACCGTGTTACTCGGAGTTTCGGCTCTTTGTCTTCTTCTTAACAAATATCGCGACGCCACTGTACTGACATGTTCCAGCTTAGGGCGTACATATCGCGGAGTGTACTTATCTGATTATCTCGTTGCAAAGCTAATTGGTGGCTTTGCAGCAGCAGTGCATCGTAAGGGCAGATTTACGCTCGAGCCGCACGCCGCCTGCCGCATGCAAATCTGCAAATTTTGGTCGGGCTGAAACTTGCAGATTTCGCAGACTGGTACACACGTTTTGGTTTACGCTCCATGTGAGAGCCCAGTGTATACCGAAATTTGTGCACCCATGTGCGAAATAAGCAGTTTTCTGCGCGACTGCACGTTTGTAGCAAGCGGGTGGTGCCACGGCTGGAGCCTAAATCGGCCTTTAATTAACCAGCCCTCAGGCCGGGATAAAGCTGTGTAACTGGTGCGCGGTGTGCACAGTACTCCGCTATTATTGCACCGGTCAGTTGGTGTAGCGCAAGCTAAATTTGTCGAAGTGTGCTGAGATCGCCGCAGGCTTGCTTAGTCCAGTAGAACATTTAAAAGGATCAGTTCTAATAGCTTACGAACGCATATCTTTAAACATCTTAGTAGCACTCCGTCAATAATTCGGCACCGACTTGCATTGGAACTTTGATTTAAAACAATGGGCTTGATTCCTCAACATGTTATATATCGACATTAATGTGTGTTAGAAATATTTCAAAAAGTATGACGTTACTACCCATTCTAAATATTTTTCGGCAAACAGTATACGAGCTGTGGACGTACGAGGATACATTCCCATCACAAAAAAAAAATAAAATATTTTGATGATGTATAGTAAAACACTCTTTACACCAAAGTAGCGAGCCTTTTGACGGCGTATTAAAGTTATTTAGTCAAAAGTTACAAGAATGTATGTTAACGGTGTATTTAAAGTATTCTTTACAAAAAAATAAGTAGGAAGCCTTCTAACGGTGTATGAACAAATGTTCTTGGTACAAAAGTAAGAAAGAAGTCTTTTAACGGTGTATGAACAAATGTTCTTTCTACAAAAGTAAGAAGGAATTTTTTTAGAGATGTACTTAAAATATTCTTTATACAAAAGTAAGAAGGAAGACATTTAACGGTGTATTTAAAACAATCGTTAAACAAAAGTAAGAAGAAAGTCTGTTCACGGTGTATTTAAAATATTCTTTATGCAAAAGTAAGAAAAAAGTATGAGAAAGTTGGTAGGAGCTCTAAATAATGTTAATATGCATTTTTGTAAGGGTACGGGCGCTAAATGAAAATTTCGTTCTCGTCAGTCACTAGAATTTAACATTCCCTTTAAAATGCAACAAATTTCATCAATATCGGGCCAGTGGTTACCCAGAGAAACGTTTCTGCGTTTTACATGTATTGGAATATAGGTAACATCGGAGTTGGGCCTGAGCTAAAGCTCCCACTTAACAGCCATGTTGCACGTGGAAGCGGCCTCCTTGCACGCATACAGAGAAGAAAGAATTGAGGAAAATAACAGATCAAGTATATATAGTAGAAAATCGCAGCATAATAGAACTTGGACGACGAATGCATGGTACATAGCCAAATGAGTATCTACGGTAACAGTGGTAAAGAAAGTTAGTTAGGTCGTGATATTAAGCAGAGTGACATCCTGTTTGCGATACAACAAATTCGATGAGAACGCAGAACATATAAAGAGAAATATCCGTAGGCCCACGCTAAATAGACGCGTTTGACAATATTAAAGCCAGTTATTTGCAATGTTGCTTTCCCAACTGGTGCGGCGTACTCATTCTCGAAATGACCTGTACAAGCACATTTGACTTGTCTTATGACGTGTAATATTGTTCCCAGGAGAATCGACGATGCAGGGATTCAAGCAGCAACTATTAATTTGGTGAACTTGTGCGCTGTACTGAAGAACAAACTCGGCCGGAGCCAGAGTGGCAAATAACAGTCGAAGCTGGTGCAACGGAATGGCTCGGCGATGCGCAGGCCCGCATTTTATGCACTCCAACCTGTCGAACTAGAACTTTCGAGCAACGTTTAGAACGTTCGCGCAGTAAAAGCAATGTTCTATGTGAGAATAGAAAGAAAAAAAAGAAGACGACGCGTAGGCAGCCTGGGAGCCAGGAACAGCAACTTCGTACGTCACAGGCGTCACCTGGCGCAGCACGCCGTAGGGCCCTGTGTATCGCGAGAGGAGCTTCTCTGAAAGACCGAGGTGACGAGAGGGCGACCACAGGAGCACGAGTGCACCAGGTGAAAACTGTACGTCACGGTGGCGGGCGTTGTACTTACGCTGCTGAGTGTTTTGCGAGGCCGTCAGTCGAGTACGGGCAAGCTGGCATGCATGGTCGGCGAGGGCGATGGCGTCGCGCGCATACTCACTTGTGGAGATCGCAGCAGGAAGAAGTGCCATGTCTAGGGGCAAGGTCGGTTCGCGACCGTACAGGAGATAAAATGGAGAAAATCCGGCGGTGTCGTGCCGGGAAGAATTATAGGCAAATGTGACGTAAGGAAGGGCAATGTCCCAGTCGTGGTGTTCCTTGGAAACGTACCTGGACAGCATATCGGTAAGAGTACGGTTTAACCGCTCTGTCAGGCCATTGGTTTGAGGATGGTATGAGGTAGTCAGCTTGTGTTGAATCGAGCAGGAACGCACAATGTCGGCGATAACTTTCGAGAGGAAGTTACGACCACGGTCAGTAAGCAGCCGTCGCGGGGCGCCATGAAGCAAGATAATGTCACGCAAGAGAAAGTCCGCGATGTCAGTGGCGCAACTGGTAGGGTGTGCCCGCGTGATAGCGTATGTATTGGGTGGCGTAATCAGTTGCGACGGCTACCCATTTGTTCCCAGAGGATGACGTGGGAAAGGGACCGAGGAGGTCTAATCCAACACGAAAGAACGGTTTCACAGGGACGGTGATCGGCTGGAGATGACCAGCAGGTAGCACCTGAGGTGTTTTGCGACGCTGGCAGGGATCACAGGCAGCAACATAGCGTCGGACGGAGCGAGCGAGACCAGGCCGATAGAAGCGGCGGCGGACGTGGTCGTACGTGTGGGTTACCCCAAGATGTCCTGCAGTGGGTTCGTCATGCATCTCAAAGAGCACAGTCTGTCGTAGATGTTTTGGCACGACAAGAAGAAGATCAGATCCGTCGGGGAGGAAGTTCCTTCGGTACAGAATGCCGCCCTCGAGGACGTATTGGCGAACGGATGCGTCGGTAGGTGTAGAGCGCAGATGCTTGTTGAGTGCTCGCAGTGATAGGTCTAGGTACTGCTCATCGGCAATATTAGCGGAGGCAGACACAGATAAAATGCCGTTGGCGGTACTACTGTCGGCGTTGTCAGGCTCGTCTACCGGGTAGCGAGACAGGCAGTCAGCGTCCTTGTGTAGTCGGTCAGATTTGTAGGTAAGAAATACGAATATTCTTGGAGGCGTAAGGCCCAGCGACCAAGTCTTCCTGTAGGATTTTTCAGTGAGCATAACCAGCAAAGCGTGTGATGGTCTGTGACAACGGAAAAGGGTCGGCCATATAAGTATGGGTGGAACTTCGCAACCGCCCAAACTAGGGCTAGACACTCACGCTCAGTGATGGAATAGTTGATGAATAGTTGAATATATATATATATATATATATATATATATATATATATATATATATAGATGCGGAGTGGAAGAGAACATCGGAGCTTTGTTGTACCATTGTCGTCGACTTCATTAGGAAAGGCAAACATTATCTATCGCACATCGACGACTGGACATTCGGACGTTGTCGGTGCAGGTGCTTCTTGAAGACCGTCCTCATCGCCCGTGGGCCCACAAAGCGATGAAGGCACTTTTGTCTTTCTCGAGGGCGACTGGCCTATGTGAACGCCCTTGACTCTCTCAGGCCCTCCGCGTGCGTGCGCGAGCTCACCGCGGCCCTTTCCTCCCACTCCCCTCCCTCTCTCTATCTTATCTTTCTGTTCCTTCTTTCCCGTACCCCGAGTGTAGGGTAGCCAACCAGACGTATTTTTACTTAACATCCCTGCCTTCTTACTATACTTCCTCCTCCTCCTCCTCCTCCTCCTCCATAACAAAGTGTGCCGGTCCATGCATCGGTCCCCTTCTCGGTTTTGAAGTTACAGAAGAGAGCGTAAGTGAATGCTCTTTACATATGTTTCGGTTCGTTTATTAAAACGCCGTGAAATGTATCTGTAATTGAAACGACCGAACAACTGAAGGTGCCTGTGCTCAATGTGGTGAGCGCTTGTTGAAGTGCGCTTCTGTTAGGGGATCGCAAAGAGCGCCGAAATGTCTCGCCAGTACACCTGTGTCCTAGGACTAGTTGCGTCAAACATGCCTCCTCAGATTAGGCAATATCTCTTGAATAGAACGGCAGATAAGTGCCCTTTCAAGTGCCTCAAGCTACGATGGCTACACTGGCTTATTTTTTATTGCTTCTCGCTCATTGGCGTCATGAAGCGGTGCCGTGTTTCATTGCTCTATACTTATTCTGGGTGTTCTCAGAAATTGGATATTTGAAGCGGCTTGTCAGTTTAAATCAAGAACTTACGCTATACAAGCTGATTCTGCAGTGGGGATATTTTTTAGATGTATTTAATAAATTTTCGTGCCTCCAGGTTTCACCTGCTACTCCGCTACCCTTACACAATAATTACGCTACAAAAAATGAAAATAATGGAAGGAACATTTAGAAAAAGTACGTTGAGATCAGTTCTAAATGTCACTCTATAAAGTTAGTCCTCAATAAATAAAGTTGTGAATATTGAAGATATAAACATAAAACAGCGTAAAGCAAAAGGGACGTGCTGTGTGGTAAGAGTTATTTTCTTGTTTTTGACAGCTGTGATTTCATCATAGATGTCGGGTTTCCCTTTCTAGAGGCGACTGCAATTAAATTAAAGACGTTTCAGAACGCCTCTGCAAACCCGTTTCTTTCGTTCTGTCAACGTGCCTCCATGCTGATTCGTCGATGAAGTTTCCCCTGAATTTTGTTACGACTTGGAACGTCACCCACGCTATTTTCTTTAGGAGGCCAATTTCGCAGCAAGCTGTAATTTTCTTTCTCTGTCTCTTTCGTCTCTGTCTGTGTGAAGATCCTCTCTGTTGGCCCTTCAGATTAGGTCTAGTTGAGGCAGTTCCTTTAAAAGTAACCATAAAACCATGCCATTACTAAACAAGCTTTAACTCGTGTTACAAGCCATGCTTGCAGGTTGGATTTTTTTGTTCATGCAGGTTACGTAAGCTAACAGAAATCTCGCACTTGTGTAACCTCCTTTCACTAGTTTCTTTTTGTTTAGAAATACAAATAAAGAAACAGAAAGGCAGAAAGAACGACGATGTTCAAGAAAGCCGTAATGAAACAAGAATGAACAGAAAAAAGGAAAGAGTGAATGACGGAAGAAAAGAAAGGGCACATACTTTTTACGCTGTACTGAAAAGGGCTGTTGTGCGAAAATAGCAAAAGAATAAAATAAAAAAGAAATTAGGTGTATAACGAGGCAATTACAACATGCATCACACACATGCGGAAAGCAGCCTTCTGTTTGCACATCTGAAGGTTTCTTTTCTCGCTGCAGTCGCAGCTGAATCGTCAACATTGAAGAAGTAGAAAGTGATAAGAATACATCAGCCGTCTACCCCATGCGCATGCGTGCTTGCGTCGCTGTTTGCGCAAGATGACGTTATAAAAAGGCAAAAATTTATCCAAGATCCTTTCTTAACGAATACCCGTCACCCCACACAAAATTGATGCATACAATAGCTTCAAATTTTATTTACAATGGCTTTACTCTTCGTGCTGTGCGAGTAAATATGGCAGAAGAAATCGAGCATAGACGAAGAAATTTGTTCGTTGTTGTGCTAGTTGTTTTTTCAAAATGGTGCTGATAATACTTTAAGAAGTGGTGCAAAAAAATAAAAGAAAAGAGGCCAGGCAGGAAAGACGCTCACTTGCAACCGAGTTCATCTTGAAAAATGTCCAGCACGAGCCCCAAACCGCATGCGCTGACATTCGTACGCTTCACGAGAACAAGGTAGACTATCACGTGGCACGTGAGGCTGCGACACCAGATACATGCCGCCATCAATGAATTTGTCACACTGACGAATTCGATACATGCTCACAAACGAAGGGGCAGGCTGAAGTTCAATCTCATTCCAGACGATGTATAGTGGCTTAAAAAAAGTGTAAGAACGAAAGCTTGTTTTATGACGTGGAATGAAATTTGGGAAATGATACGGAACTGCCGCCCTCTGAGCTATGAACAAAAACCATGCGCGACTACGAACAGCCGGGGATCAAAGCTTTCGCATAGGAATTTTCTTGCCATCTTGACTGTTTTCGCAACGCATCACGGCCGCCTCGAAGAATTTCCATCACGCCAGGAATTCGCTTCCGTTTTATTTCCGCACCGCCTTCACTCTCGCGTTACGTACTTTCCCGTTGCTTATTTTTTAAAGATTTCTCGACGGCATACTGCGTGTTCCTAGGCCGAATGGCTTCTAAACTAAGCCGAAGTATACGCGGTAAAATGAAGACAAACAGCGCGAGGCCAAGCGAAACAGCGAAAAGTTACTCGAACCTGCATGGTTGTTCCTTGTCTCAACGTTACGCAATCGGTGACATATCGTTTTATGTCGCCATCGTGGTCAGCCTCATATGTGTGAAAAGCTTTAATGTTTAAACTGCGGCGTCGAAGAATACAAAACACCTTCGTCTTGGAAAGTGGAGACTATGTGGAGGAAACGAAAATATGGGAGAAAGAAACAAGAAGAAATATTTGTAAAAAGTGTTTTTTCCGTCAACGTGTGCTGCTTTCAAGTATACTTTGGTAATTTTCTTCCGGTAATCTAATCGACAACGACATTCCGCTGTATTGAACTTGGTGTGAGATTTCAAAAGAGAGTGAAAGAGAAAGGAGGCAAAGACAAGGAGTTTAAACAGGCTGAGCTCGGTTGCCTACTTTGCACTGAGGAAGGGGAAAAGAAAAACGAAACATAAGGTTTCAAAGTTACCTTTGTTCTTTCGAAATCGCGGTCACTCTGATGTATCGGAGGAACTATCGGCATGCCAAAGGTAGTGTTCCAGTGCCTTCGCATCTCGTTCATTGGAAATATTGGGAAGTTCGCCTTCGGATGGTCAACGCACCTGTCGAAATTCTTCACTCCGTTACTGCAACGACTATGGTAGTAGTACTGGTGATGTTTTACAAAGCGCGAGTACATATATATATGACAGGAGCTTCAAACTACAGTATGAAGCTTGAACTTTCAAGTTGATCATCTGCATCAATTGAGTACAGGCAGACTTGCATGCACGACAATACCACAAAAAAATTGGCGGTCGCATTTTGCGCTATTACACATATTGCGCTCTTTTGTTATCCCTTATTCTCCCTTATCTCTAGTCCTTACTGCAGGTTAGCAAACCTAATATTTCTATCTGGTTAGCCTCCCTGCATTTTGCCTTGTTTCTTTCCAGTTGTGTCTCTGTAAGCTACCGCGCTCAGCTGCAGCGCCGCTGTGTTGATGACGTAAACATGCGAACCCAAAAGAAATTAGGCAAAGCCAACGCACAGTGTTGGAATCTGTGAAAAGCAGCCTTAGTAAAGCGATGCGTACAAATCCTATAAAACTCACGGCATTCGAGTTGTGAACCTTGTTTCTTCGTCATCGTCTGTGTTAGCGCTGCTGCATGTCAAGTGTACGAAGTTCCACGAACTAACCCAAATATACCCTGCTACCACGGCGATGCGTACGATTGCGCTTACTTTCATCCTGTGCAGCTTGCCGCGTCATGGAATGTTTGTGTTTATCCACCACAAACGTCACAACCTGAAACCCATGACATCTTTAAGTTTATGCGCTACATTTTTTACAAGCCATGCAAAACAGGCAGATGCACAGTGCGAAACGTCTGCGCAGCTACGCAGCGGAGTCACGTGACGCTTGCCGAGGGAAGAAGGGGCATGACCGATATCTGCACACAAAAATACTACGTATACATGGCTACATTTATGGATCCTGTACTCATTGTGCCACGGTGGCACATAACCATTCTGGAGGATGGGCCAACACTGGGCATACATCTAGTTGTATGTAGGGAATGGATAAACAAAAACGATCAAGTAAAGCAAGCACATCTTTGGTTATAATGCGGTATTCCAATAAGAGGTCAGTGTTCTTTAGAGATACCTATGAGTCGACATCATGTGTACAAGTTTTATGTAAAAATTTATTCTTTTATCGCGAAGCACAGAGATGTGCTTGCGGGCGCCAGTTTGTCGGTCAGCATACAGGGGTTATATAAGCCCGTTTGCTGGTACTTGCATCTGGCACAGGTGTAATTTTCTTGTATGCATCCACAACTGTAACACCCGAGATACCGAGTAACCCAGGAGCAGGCAGTAGCCACGTCAGATCAAATTGGGTAGGCAAACAAAAGTTCACTTTATTAGCGTGATCGGAAATATTTATGGTTCCGTATGAAGCTTTCATTTAGGTAATCTTGTTTCGAAACTTCGCTTAGCGGTCGAAACGTAAAACCCCACAACGTAAAAACAGAGAGCCTGAAAAGCTTGAACGAGCGTCTTCAGTGGTTGGTTACTCTACAGTACTTATATTCAGCACGACTGTTATTATAAGAAATGCGAACCAATCATGGCAAAGGGAAAATAACATATTCTATGCTTAATTTTATCTTCTCTCATTCGACTTTTCTTGTGTTTACTGTGCCTAAATTTGTCGCGCGCTACTTGATTTCTTGAAGTTTCACGTGTCCAAGTAAGCATTAAGACAAAATAAACTACAGGAACTAGGTTTTCTAGGTAAAAGTGCAGCGTACGTATGTACAGCGCACGTAGAAGAAAGCGCGTTCATTTACAGTGTCTGCTCCACTGCATAAAATTATCGATACAGAAGGTGCCGCAAAACGCCAGAACTTTGCACAATTATCGTTCCAATGGCAGCTAAGCTGAGGTACACATTCAGCGATAATGAAGACAAAATGAACCCGCATGCAGCTGCATTGGTCGATCTACACGCCTCGCGCATTTCGATCCAGTCTCCTCCAGCCCTGAAATAAAATTCGATTTCCCTGGATACAAGCAGGCCACAGTGGACCACGACCATGATACCAGCCAACGACAGCAGTGTTTTGTGTGTAATCGTTGTACCGTATGTAGGAACACCTGCGCAGTGCCCGATATGCCTCGACCTTTGATCGAGGCCGACTAGTATCAAGGTATTGATCTTTCTAATGTATATCACCTATTTGCGCCTGTGCATAGCAACACATTTTGATTCCAGGAATGCAAAGGAAAGTGTGAAGGACGCCAACATATAATAGCCTTTCGAGGCCGTGAATGTGCAACACAAATATAAACCTGCAGATAGGGCGAAAGCTCAACCAAAATGCACGCCTTTGTGAGAGATTGCGGCTGGTCATGTGCAGCGACCTTAAGAGAGGTGGCTTTCACAATGAAAAATCGCTGTCTTTCGCGACGCTGTGGTATTGCTTGTCAACGGCGTAGGTTTAATTTTGTGATTTCTTGGCGCATTTTCAGACTGCAAATGCGTATGTTGCGAAACAGCAACAATGTTGTGGCCCCATTCCCGAATTTCTATATCTAGATCTCAGATCAAGATTTCAACAAGCTGCACGTAGGACTTCAAAGAAAAAGTTGTACTTGAAACTTACAGAATAGAAGGCGCTGAGAGCTCAAATTAAAACTGAATATTGAGCTCCTCTTGTGCAAGAATACTTCGTTGACTTCCTGATCGCGGTCGTAGCATTACGGTAAGAGCTGAACGTAAAGACGCTCGTATATTTTGGTTTCAGTGAAAGATAAGAAGCACGAGTGGTCAAAGATAAATCTGGACCTCTCTGCAACGGGGCACACTTTTGTTGCTCAAGATTCAGATTTGAGAACTAAAACCCTACAAGTCAATAAGTACCTCGGAACTACGAAGGCTTGCTTAAAACAATTTTCTTAGGGAAAAGTCGTCATCCCCCCGGACGTAGTACGAAGCGAATAAGAAATCCCATACGAATTTCTTGAAAAAAAGAAGAAAAATAAAGAGCTTAGTAGTTGAAGGAAAATATCTCGTCGCCGGGGGATCAAACCCGGCAATAACGCATTTTCTGGGCGGTCTCTTCACCATCTGAACTAACCAGGAAGCTAGCAAATAGCAGAACGAGACCGCATAAATTGACAATTCGAAGCACAATTAAAAGTTGAATATGACAACTCACTTCTACTGAAGCCCGCGAGGTGGCGGAGATTTCGGAAGAGGGGGGGGGGTAACTTACTTACACCTTGCGAGTTTTCGCAGGTCTGATTTGCCAATCTTCTTATGGTGATATAAACGGTTTCCGCTGTTCCTCGCTAGTCCCATGAACATCACCGACTTTACGTGTTCCGCATGGTTTGCTTGACTAAGATTATACTTGCAGGCAGGCTGCGAGGTAATATTTCCGACTCATCATTATTATTTTCCCCTAATGCGGCATTTCACACACTCCTTCGCACAGGGAAAAAAATAGGGCAAATGTCGAACGAGACCCTTACCATCAGTCTTCGTTAGAGCAAAAATAAGCCAGCACTTTGCTGCCCTACATAGCCCAACACGCACACCGGATGCGTGCTAATAACCTTTCGCTTTCTGGAGATCGAGGCAAAGCACCAGCCTCTTGTTAGCCTCACGATGCTAGCGTTGGTCTTTCCTAGCCTTTCCTTCGTGATTGCTCAAGAGAACGCCAACTTGTCTCTCTCAAATGCCAACCTACAAGGCACTATGGAGTGTATTAACACGAGCAACGGAGAATCAAGACGAGGACCCGGCCCGCGTGAATGAAGCCGGCAGTGTGACCTAGATAAGGGAATTCATTTTTTTTCTTTTTGCTGCAGTCGCTTACACCTTACGGGCTTTATCAACCTATCGTGAAGTGAAACCTGACCGTAATCATGAAGCTTGTACTTTGCCTAGCCTAAATTAGGAAAGGTTGCTGGTTCTGCCAGAGGGCGTGGAAATTACATGGTGGTCATAACTAATGCGGTCGAAAAGGAGTTTCTGTCTTTTGTTTGAAACTTGAAGACGCAGTTATACTGCAGAAAAAAGAAGAAAGAAAGAAAGAAAGAAAGAAAGAAAGAAAGGCGCACAAATAGAAAAGTAAGGTGCTTCAGTAGTCCCACCTTTCTCCCATAAAAAATAACAAGAGAAAACGATGGGACCCCTAGTGAGGCGTTCAAGAAAACTGTTAAGACGGTACGTATCCAGAGATGAGAGAGATTTACCAGTAGAAAAAAAACATGTGTGTTCCAAAAAGATCCCTTGCTATATTGAGAACACAAGAGTAACATTTCCGTCTCCCCTTCCCCCCTCCCCCCCCCCCTTTTTTCTTGCAGAGGTTAGCAAAAACAAGCCGGAAATGAACGCAACGCGTTACAGAAATAAAACGACGAAGTCATATTCGTATAAACAAAAAATAGTGAGAAAGAAGCGTGTGAACTAAAAAAAAAAAGAAACCCAGCACAGAATTCTTTCTTTGTGGACTTGTTGGCGTCGAAGCAATGAAACTGTAGCGTTTCTATCACTTCATCGTCATGCTCGTTCAACCAATCGAAAATAAATACAGCAAATGTATAGCTTACCTTTTGTTCCGGAATATTTGGACGCATAAAAATAGTAGCTGCAATTAAAGCTCAATCTTCAAAATACAAAGGAAGTTCATGACTATCAGGTAATATGAATGGGCTTCCTTTGTGTTGTCTGCCTTTACGTACGTCCAGAAGAAATGAAATCAATTAAATTATGACGTAGATAAGAGCACGATAATGTACACAACCGCACACCCTCTTTCCACTTCTTCAAAGCTACATCAGGTTGTTTTTACGCAAAGCAAGAAAAGGTATCACAAAATACCAAATAGAAAATCACCGGAACATTTTCCATCTCCGCATCTCGTGTCGTCACGAATGAACGACGGTGCTAAATGGACTTTTCTCGCGCTGACGTCGTGATCTTCATATCTCTGTCTATTTTATTTTTCTGAAGAGGAAAGCTAGTCCCCGCAAAGGGAAAGCTGAATTGAATCCATCTTCCGTAACCCAGAAGGCGGAAGGAAGTAAAAAGAAGAGCCAAGGGGTGAAGACAGGGGCACGACGTATTTTCGGTTTGCAGGACGGTAAAGAAAAGAAAGAAACAAAGACCCCTCGGAAAACACTGCCTCATCTGTCGCTGTCGATATAATGTGAGGAAACGGTTTTCCAGGGCACACAGCTTTGAGACACTGGGACCAGAGGCCGACCTACTTGAGCTGCCCGCCATTAAGCGAGGCTGGAGTCGAGAAAAGAGAATGCGAAGAAGAAAGGCGGTGCCTAAGGCAACGTCTGTGCTCATTGAACTCTCCGCATGACGCTGACAGAGATGCGACCTCGGGCGAACAGTAAGTCAACGTAGGAGCTTTCCTTCGAGTTGGAACGGACACACACTGCGACGCGCTTCTGTTTTCGACGCTCGAGACGAATAGAAGTGAAGCGAGGGGTTAAATGTTTTGTTGTTACAGCCACGCGAAGGAATGGAGGCATGAGTGGAGCCATAGGGCCGGCGTCGTCGTGTACATGCCTCCTATAGTTTTCGACGCTTTCCCACCGGAGTTTCCTTTCATTTCTCTCTCTCCTCTAACATTCTTCTTTTTATTTTCATGATTAACAGGAGTGACCGGCACATGGAAGTGGCACCGGCTGCTCGTTTTGACACAAAGTAAATGTGCAAGGAAAAGTAGACAGAGTACAGTTCCTCTGCTGGTGTTTCCTTGTCATACGTACGCACAAATTTCATGCGGCGTGAGCGCGACGTGACACGGAATGATAGAAAAGCCCCAGCAACAGAAACAAAGGCACGAGCAATTAGATCGCATACATGACACGCAGTTATGTCGCGTAAAGATACGCGTGAAATCAGATCCAATAAATATACATGAAGTCACGTTGCAATGATTGACATTCATAGTTTCGAAAGTTAGACCACCACGTAGGGCATATAGATAGATAATATAATCATCATCAGCCTGGTTACGCCCACTGCAGGGCAAACGCCTCTCCCATACTTCTCCAACTACCCCGGTCTTGTACTAATTGTGGCCATGTTGTCCCTGCAAAAATTTTAATGGAATCGGTTCCGAACTCTCCCCTTCACTGTGTCCCGCTGTGACGCTCGGTGAGTGTGCGCTTCAGCCGAGGGGTGATCTTTCAGTTTCTCAGCGAGAGGGTTGTGTCTGGGTGTCCGTTCTGTTCCTTGTTTTTATTCTTGGTTGCCCCAGACGTACCTAAAAGCTCATTTCTGCTTGAATGCCGCATGTGGTTGGAGGCGCTACTGTGATCCCATTCATACAACGCTTTTAACCCACGACGCCAGAAGGAAATAGGTTGAGTCTTCTACAGCATCTGTCAAATTTTGAGCCAGCACTTCCGGCGATGCAAAACGGAAATATTCAATCCTCCCTAAGAAAGAGCGGTTTCGCTTTCTGCGTGACAACTGGTATAGGTGGTGAAGGGAAGCATCTTTAGCGCATGGTCCTTGGCTGCTTATAGAGCAGAAAACGAAAAAAAAATGTATAAATAAAAGGAAATGCTTTGTATTTCGTGTGTGCCATTGTCGTTCCTGGCAGAAAATTCTGACCTCGAGGATTGTGTCCTCTATTGAATCGTTGAAGCGTTGACGGTCTCAAATGCGTCGAGCATCTGTTTCTGTCGTGCGTTGACCTACTTTGTGGCCGATACGCTGTTCCTTATTCTTCTCTTTCTTTTTTCTTTTGCAGAAAAATGTCTGTGCTTGGGATTTGCTCTTCTTGGAGGTTTTCCGTGGGTGCCGTGTGGCATGACACACTACAGATATGTGACAACCAACTTGAGAATACGAAAAAAAATGTGTCATGTCAGTGAGGCAGTTTTCCACATGGGCCGGATCTTCATCGATGCCTGTCAATTGTCACGGCTCAGAAAAGAGGCCGTGAGATGCGTGCGTCACTTCCGCTCTACAAGAAGCCAGTGCAGACATTTCTCGCTTCTATGTTCTCGCAAGTGCCCCCAAATAGCCATCAGGTCCAAAAAGGCCGTGATGTTCGTTACAGTAGCTGATTGATAAAGCACATAGTGCACAAATGCTCCTGCCAAAGATCAGCTTAAATTAGTGATACACAACGAGAGTCTACTTATTATTTTTTATTTCGTGGATTTCTTTGCATTGTTTCAATATTTGTTATACCAATTTAATAGAATACTTGAGTTAGAAGGTCAGCGGGACTGCTTTCTCCTGGCGCTGCCCTATGTCAAGTAAATGTCAATTGGGGTGGAGCGCCTTACAGCGAAGCTGTAGATGGCTAGCCGATTCGTCCGTCCGTCTGTCGCCTGTACGCCGAAAGCTCCTCCGGTGCAACCGCATGCGTGTGCGCGAAAAAAAGAAATAAATAAAGAGAGGCACTTGATTGGCTACGCCAGTAGTGACGTTGTTGCTCTCCGTCGCAGCCGAGCCCGCGCCCAGCAGTTTCTCTCCGACTCCGAAATTGGTAGGCCACGCGTCATACGTACTCCTTAGGAGCAGGCAGCTTTCGATCAGCAACGCTGCGAGAAGTACCGGGAGCGAGCTCATCTGAGCCGTGCCGATGCTGCAGCCTACCAAGCCGTCGTTTAATGAACCGTTGGGGTTTACCCATTGATAAATACCGGGGTCGCACGTTTGAGCTTCGCTGGTTAACCATCCGTACGGAGTGCTTGGGCGGTGATATTTTGGTGTTTGTTTGGTGCATGTGTGTCTTCAAATTGCGCTTGAAACATATTTCACATTTGCGCCATTCAGGAATCGTTTTGATAGTGATCATTTCTGCATATCGACAGGGGGAAGCCCTGCGGCAGTTATGACCTATATGTTACCAGCTTTCTTGCAATAAACTTAGGTCAGCATCCTGTGGTGTTCCATGCTGTTTCCTAGCCCTTGAATTTATTCTCACTTTTGCAGCTGGGAAGCTATAATAACTCACCCAATTCTCCAACCTTCTGATTGTATCGAAGCATCCAGATTGAAAATCGAAAGTGCAGATGCGTCGTATGAGAAGTACATTTTTAGCGAACCAACTTCCAAAAGAAGAACACGAAAAAGCAGCATAAACAAGGCGCGGAAGCATGAACTCACGAAACGATGCATAACCTAGTTAACAAAATTCGAAAACTTACTTTGTTCTTTTTAATGCGAAATTATAAATGACATATTACCTTTCAGCATAGAAAACGTGGACAACTGGGGCAGAAATCACGATGTTTTTCAATCGTAAGTGCTCATCACCATTGGACGACAGCCTTCGCTGATATTACGTTAGACATCACGATTGGCTGACACCTACTTTTATGAAACAACTCTTGTGTAAGAGGTTCTTCGTGTATGCGACCCCAGATGTCTTGCTTCTTGGGAAACAACAACGTTGCTTCGATCAGGAGGCGGTGCCGTGGCGTACGGTAACCAGAGTGCGGAATGCCTCGCTTCAATTTGTCAGCAACCAAATGCAGCTAAATAGAAATCCTCGCAAGCGTTTATGCGCCCCACCATCCTTCATCCTTCGTCCCCTGTTGCAGAAAAAAAAGGTTAACAATAGTAAGGAAACCCGAATGAAGCAAGGGACCGAAGATCAGAGAGGAACCCTCATGCGTACTTCGCGTACTTGTCGAGTGTCTCTTGTGCTGGCTCCTTTGTCGAAAGGTGGATGGCCCGAAGCGTCTTATGTGCCGTCCCGGTTCAAGAGGCTGCGCGGTTCAACAACCTGTCGGAACGGCACCGTCAATCTTCCGGCGGTGCGCGGCAAAACTGTTGTGACCTGTCGGGAACGAGCAGGCACCTTTTCATACGCGGTCGGACGTCTCCTACGTTACTTTCCTTCCTGCGCTCCCTTTAACAGTCGCTAACCTCGAAGTAGTTAACGTGAGCGGTGTCTGCACCTAACGGCTTAACTGTCTGCAACCGTGTAGGACGAGTGTCCATGCTGAACGAGCAAAATGCGACAACAGCTGCTACGGAGACAGTCGATAGGCGACACGGAGAAAAAGAAAGTGGCAATCACTTTAGCATACGCCAAAGAGGGTGAAGCAGCTTCAATGATACATTCATTCAATTATTTGACATTCTCACTCGAATGCGTTGTTACTTCTCAGTACTTGCTTTCTCCCAGCAAAAGTCGTGGGTTCGAGTACCTTAATTGACGCTACCTTAATAAACTGTGCCTTAAGCCATTTCTCCCTAATTAACACCAAAGGTTGTGGGTTCGACTCATATACGAAATGTCGCGGGTGCGACTCTCACGAAAGGTCGTGGGTTCGAGTGAGTTATTTAGATCCATAATAATTAGCAGTGCCTTAATTAACTTCGCCTTAACAAATATCGTCAAATCAGGACCTCTAACCAACGACCTGCGGTCGTGGTTTAGAGGTCCTGAATTAACTCTATCTTAATTAACTTCGCCTTTTTTTTTTTGGCATGATGAGCGGCATCAGAGCCAGCTATGGAAGGAGACCACGACGACGAACGCGCGAGCAGTAGCACGAGCGCGTGTCTGCGCGAGGTGAGCTCGCATGACTTTCTGTACCGCACACCGCGTTCCCCAGACTGTCGGGAGTATGAGCCACTTAAGGTTGTCACATCAATAATTGAGATGCAAGTTGATTTAGTTGTGGTGCCGTTGTGTTTCGCAATCTATGTATGGCATCCAGACCTCCGTGGCTTTTGAGATTTTATAGAGACACCAGAGGGCAACTCTAAATCAATTTTGTCTGTTAACGCATTCGTTTGAGCTCGGTCTTTATTTTAATAGTTATTAATTTGGCGTGAAATATAGAATAATATCACCGACATTTATTTTTGGTTCATTTTTGTGTCGGGACTACCACGTTCGAATGAGAAATTAACTTATTGGTCGACAACTTTGATTATGAATATCTCGTAACATGAACGCTTTAGAGAGAGAGAGAGGAATGAAGACAAGGACATGAAGGTTAGCATTATCACAACATCCGGTTTACTACCCTGCGCTGGCGGAGGGGAAGAAGGAAGAATAAAAGAAAAGGAACAGAAAGAGAGAGAGAGAGTACAACGGCATTAGTGGGAGCACAACACGCACACACGCACAGATGTTAGTTAATGTTAATGTCGTATTTAATGTTAATGTCATGTTATTGTCATGTTAATGTTGAAAATCGTATATAGTGATCGTTATAAAATAAAGGTGTCCTTGCGCATGCCTTACTGGTATAGACAACAGCGCAGTTAAGTGTTTTGACAGTAATGCGTTCTTTTTTTTTTCTCAAATGGCAGCGTCTGCTGCACTGCCAGGCTTTCACGGCGTGCTTCCGGGACCCCAAGGAACTAGGCTGCTCCTGCGGCGAGGGCGTCTCTTCTTGGTCTTCCTCCGCCGACGTCATGGTGATATGCGTATGGGGAAAAATGTGAACGGCAAAAGCAAAAAGGTTTTGATCAGTTTATATCAAATGTGATAAAAATCCAATAAATATTCCGTACAAGACCGCAAGAGACCAGATTAAACAAAAGCTAACAATAAAAGGTACACGGAAACAAGATGGACGCATTATTTCCTCAGTGGAAGAAACGAATGATTTAAGAGGAAGCTTTAGCTCGGCACAATGCGTTGGCGGGCTAGTTGGTGTGAATCCATGAATACTTTGTTTAGCGCAAAACGCCTTGTCCTGTCGTCTTTCTTGTCCCTGTCGTTTTGCGCTAAACAAAGTATTCTTTAGCTCGGGCCCACCTCCGACGCGGCCTATTCAAATACATGTAAAACACAGAAACGCTTTTTTCAGATAGCCCCTGGACCGATTTTGATGAAATGTGTTACATTTGAGAGAGAAAGTAAAATTCTAGTTACTGTTACGTGCGGAATTTCGGTTTAGGGTCTGAATTTGGTTAAATGAATGTATAAAAATTCTAATATGTGAAAAAAAAAATAGAAGCACGAAGTTAACAAATTAATTGCTCTGCATCAAGAACAGATCACAAGGTTCTGTAAACGGCATCCATTAGATCATTCAAAGCGGACGAATTCGGTGTGTCAAATTTTATCTTACGTGAATTCGTTACGTTGTGTACAAGGGTTTTACAAACGCTGTATTTTCATATTGCTAAATTTTTTAGATTCACGGGTAACATATCAATTGTGTCCGCTTTAGATGTACTATTAGATGCAATTTACATAATTGTGATATCATTTTCCGTTGCTGAGTTATAGAGTTGTAAACTGGATGGTTAGGTTTTCTGCAAATTTGCGATTTTGCCAATTTTCAATAACATATTGACGACCTAAATAAAAAATTTGAAACAGACAGTCGGAGATTTTAAGTTTCTCTTTTAAATGCAACAAACCTCGCCATATTTGGCGCAGTGGTTGCCGAGAAAAACAATTTCTCCTTTTGCATGTATTAATTTAGGAGCACCCGAGCTAAAGCTCCCTCTTAATTCTAAGAGATTTATGTACAATAGAAGAAAGTGTAGTAGATGATACCATAGCCGAAGAAAGCGGTTATAACGAAATAGAGGCAGAGGCTTGTAATTATAAGAATGTCACAAAATAAGAAATAGCAACAACAACAAAAATCTCGCGGAAGACCAGACAAAATTCGAACCCACTTAATGCAACTTTTTTCAATAAATACAAAATTCTTTTGGGGAAAATGTTTATTAGTTGCCTAAAAGTTGGATATCATCCATTGCAAGAAGCGAGAAGTTGAATATTTGGTAAGATATCGGAAAAACTATTGAACGGTAGGTCATATTTTCATTTGAATAATCCGGGATTCTTATTAGCAAATTAGTTTGGTTTCAAACGTTCGATTTCAACGGGATATGCTCTACCAAAAATAAAACGATGATAACCGTTGACAAGAAAAGAGGCCTTCAACAAAAAACAGAAATATTTGTTCTCAAATATTTAACAGAGAAAGATGCCCTAAAAATTTAGTTCCATCTATACGCTAATGAGCACTTAAAGTTAAAATACAACTTAAGAAAAGGAGCTCCTCAGGGATCGCCTTTAGGTCCCCTACCTTGATATGTTATAATAGCAGGCATTCTAGAAGAACAGTTCCCCGAGGACGTTCATGTGCAAGCGTTTGCTGAGGAGGTAACAATTTAATAAAAGGAAACTCGGAAAGAAACCTCCCAACAAAAGCAAATAATTCGCTAAAAATTATATGCAATTAGGGAGAAAAAATAACTCAAGTTTAACATATGCAAAACAAAATTTATGATAGCCGGAGGAAAGTGTGCAAAAAAAAGTCCACCTGTTTTGTCATTAGGTAACGAGAGGGTGACATTAGTGCAACACTTAAAGATTTTCTAGTTATAGCTGATGAAAACTGAAATTTGTGCTACATTTGCGATATAGAAAAGATAAGGTATAAGGATTCACAATGAATTTACCAATTTACCAGGTTTACAGGAACAAAAGTGAAGGAATCAAAGCATTGCAAGTAAGGAAAATGTACAGAAGAGGAATTGAGAGGATGATTACATATACTGCCGCCTTTTGGTGCAAGAACAATATTGTAGTCACTAAAAAGCTGAGGGAAATCCAAAGAACCCTACTAACAGGAATGGCAAAAGCATACATAACAGTGTCTAGTCTAGCACTGCATTGGCAGACATTCCTCCGGTATTACTGAGAATTGAGAAAGAGTTTCAATGCTATAAAATTCTTATTCTGAAAAACAATTCAAATGGAAAAATATAATTTTCAATAGCTAAGAAATTTCCTCAAAAGTAGATCAATGGCACACGCATCCAACAGAAAAGTTACACTTTAAATTTCCCAAACAAGTAGTGAAGAATGTTGATATTAACATATTCACCCATGGATCCCGCAGAGGAAACTTGACTAGAGCAGACTTTGTTGTTCTTGCTATTGAAAGCAAAATCATAAGCACTAAGGAATACAGTTTGCCTGAATACAGTAATAATTTCTAAGCAGAAATAGTGGCAATAAATAAAGCATTAGAGTATACTAAATTACAAAATGAATCTAAATCATTTAAAATATTAACCTACAGCTTATCATCTCGTCAAGCCACCAGCAACAGAGAAAATGGGAATCTCTTTATAAAGAAGTAAATGTCTTAATGCAAGGTTTAAATCCCGAGGCAAATGTTAAGTTGACATATGTTGGACGACCCAGTGCATGCAGGGGAAACGGATTCGCAGATGGACTGGCAAGTAATGTCGAGAAATATGGGAAGAATATCACAATACCTATTACTAAAAAATCGTATCGAGGGAATTAGAGAAATCCCTAAGAGTCACATGGACAGACCAACGGCGGGAAAAGAGTAGGAACTCAAGTAGCTATACATACGATTGGATTAAGTCAGTCTAAAAGATACCCATACGATTCGTCTTTAATTACAGAAGCTCGCAATATTTAAGCTTACACGGAAGATCCCCCCCACCCTATCTCGATAGGTTCCGACTCAGAACTACAGTGTATGCGCGAGCGGCCAGAATAACAAGTCTTTTGGTCACTTCCTGAATAATTGCAACATAACAATCAAATACCGACAGAAATTAAAAATATATATATAGCAATAACTTGACAGACAAGGAAAACGAAATCTTCATAGGTGACGAAGCCTTAAATATATTCCAGGAATATATAGAGGTTATAAACAGTAAAATTTATTTACATGTAAGCAGGCGAAAAATGTACGCCAGAAATAAAAATAAAATAAAAAGAAAGCACCAATGAAGAAAGAAACTCTCCTGGGTCGAGTTTCGTCAGAGCAAGGAGGGTGGCCTTGTCCAAAGAGGTGGAAATGCTATAAGGGATCGAGTAAATGCCAGGAACAAATAAAGTCTCCTTCAAATGAAGCCGGGAACAGCTATCAGAAGGAGAGTGGGTTCGGCCCTCTTTACAAAAAGAGACATGTCCTAATAAACACCGAAAAAGCAATTTCCCACTCAAACCACAACTGTTGAAAATGCATAATAAGATGCTCCTTACAAAAGGGGAGATACTCATAGAGAGCTTAATTATGTAAACTAATAATAAATAAATAAATAAATGTAAACGAATTACCAAGAACTTTGTTCTGAATACGAAGGCTATACGAAAGGTACTCTGCCGAAGGGCCAGTAGGCCCCAACGATATCATATGCTCTCACAACAGTTCCTTCTACATCATAGGAACATGATATCCACTTTGAAGTTAACTGACATCTATGTTCTCAAGGCACGTTTGCATTCAGGAGATGTTAGCTTTAATTATACTGGGTACAAAAAAAAAGAAGAGCCACTACTATATTCTGAGCAAAATGGCACACATTATTGTATCATAACCTGAACCATGAAATAATTTCACTGTCGGTCATACGCCATATACCTCAAAAGACAGAGCGAGAGAGAGACAGACAGAGAAGGAGAACAGTCATAAAATAACACATAAATAAATGAGAAAAAAGAAAAAAAAACAGCGAAGAAAAGAAAAAGAGTGAAAGACAAACAGAAGAAAAAAAGAAAAAAAGGAAGAAAAAAGAAGAAGCGATCCCGAGGGTACCTAGGCATTCCTTATGAGTTGTGAGTGCGAAAACATGAATATCTAATTTCACGCCACTGAGCCCTCCTTGGAGTTTTGCAGCGGGGTATGTTATCCACTTTTGCGATTGATGTGGTGCAGGTTATTTTTTCTTACAGTTTCTACGTTAGCAGGCTGGCTGTAGACCGGAATCACTTGGACATTGCTGAAAAATAAATTGTGTTTCTTTTCACGCAGTGCGCTCGCTAAAGTCTATGGGTAGAGTCAAGGTGACGATGTCTTCTTCGTTGGCCACGATGAACATTCAGTTGACCCGCTGCCTGCGCCTTCGCTTGTTTTGCTGCGTTTTTTTGCTCCCTTACTTGGTCTGCAGTGTACTGGCGTGGCCACGTTTCGCTACTGCCGAGGTTTGGCCACCGACGATGTAGATACTTGAGGCTCTATGGCGGTACGTCCTGCGCAAGCCAGCAAGCAGCAGCCGCAGCCTGCGGCGCCAACGCCGCATGCCACCAACCTCCTGCGCGACGAGAGACCGAGGAACCAGCAGCGGCCACCAAGGCCGGCATGCACGCGCCGCTGCTAAGCTCAGTGTAGGTAAGCGAGAGAAATACGGACTGCGCGGCGGCTTCCCAGAACGAGGACGAGGTGTGACGTGGCGTCACGGCGATGCCCTCTCCCCTAACGCAGCACCCGGCGCGCTACAGGAGCAGCAGGTGTTTCACCCGCTCTGCTCCATAGAGGCGCACTCGTGACGTGGCTTCCTCGTGACTTGGCGTCGCAGCCAATGGGAATTTAAGTGCCATTTCGCTGCCGTAGACGCCAGCTTTCTTTTGCTCAATTGGTCATTTGATCCTTTCGCATAAATAAGAGAGAAATGACAAAAAATAAGGAGAAGAGTGATATAAAACAACACCTTCTCTCCGAATAAAAAGAAGACGAACCAGATCCAACAAGTTGGAATCTATTTGTAGCGAAGCTTTGTGTGAGTGTATAAAGAGTCGAAACACGAGTGTGTGCAAGCACACACACACACACACACACACACACACACACACACACACACACACACACACACACACACACACACACACACACACACACACACACACACACACACACACGCACACACACACGCACACACACGCACACACGCGCGCACGCGCACGCACACGCACACGCACACGCACGCGCACGCACGCACGCAGGCACGCACGCGCACGCACGCGCGAACGCAAGTACACAAGTGCGGACGCACACAAATTATACCGAGCCTTTTGTTAAGCGGAGCTGATGACTACTACCGAGCAGGGCGAACGCCTGGACGCATCATGGTTTCAGAGGGAGCATGCGCATGCGTACGTGGCGCAATTCGAATCCATTTTATCCGCAACAAGCGTTTACTTCCTCATTACCGTGCAGCTGCGGATGCGCGAATGCGCATTTTCTGGTTCTTTTCCTTTTGGTTTCATTCCTCACGCGGTCAGTGCAGCCGATCCGCGGCAGTTCGAAGGCGAGCGCCATCTATTGGTGCTGCAAGAAACCCCGCGGCCCGCGTGCTCCGCTGTGATTGGTTGCGCAAGAGAGAGAGAATCAACTTTTGAACTGAGCGCTTAGTGACGGTTGGTGCTCGCTGGCACCAGGTGGGGTGGAACCTTATTCTCAGGTCCCATATGCGTTCAGCAGTTCCTGGCCCCTAGCCGCCAGCGCGAGCTGGGTCGGTAGGTCGGGGCTGGACAACAAGGTCTCCCATCGCTCGGGGGGGTTGGGGCTGGGGAGGGTGGGGGGTAGGGATGGTGGGGGGTTCTAGAGCTTAGTGCACTCTGCAATGATGTGTGCTAGAGTGCCTTTTGACCGTCTGCAAAAAGGGCATAAAGTGTCATGCTCTGTTGGGAACATCTTGTGCAAGAGCACGGGATGCGCTAGCGACCCCGCTTGCGTGCGTCGCAAGATCGTTTGCTGCTGTCGGCTGAGTTGCGGATGCGGACGGGGAAGCCTACATCTGCCACTTCTGTACATTTGCGTGATTTCTTTGTAGCTTGTCACGGGGTGCGGTAGCTCTGGCTCGTCCTCGGCCCGGATTGACAGTTCTCGGGCATAGTGGTCGGCGAGTGCGTTGCCTTCCACTTGCGAGTGAGCCGGGACCCACACGAGCTCAACGGCCCGTCCCGGTGATTTGCATTTGGTGAGGATCGCTAGTGCCGCGGGAGAGATGTTCCCCTTGCGGTAGCTTGCGTAGGCAGTCTGGGAGTCTGTGACCACGGTCCTCACTCCCGGTTGTGCGAGTGCGAGGGCCACGGCCACTTCTTCTGCTTCGGCTATATTCGTCGTCCGTATCGACGCGCCTGTGACCAGTTTATCGATGGTGGTGACGACCGCCGTTGCTCTGGTTCCGTGCTTGGGAAGCGAGGCGTCCGCGTAGAGAACCTCTGGGTCCTTTTCCAGCTGTCGAGCCATTGCCTTGGCCCGCGCAGAGCGTCTCTCGTCGTTCCTCCCCGGCTGCATGTTCCGGGGGAGAGGCTTGGTCTTAATAATGTCTCTCCACGTTGTGGGGAGTGGCTCCGTTGTCGGTTGCTGTTCAATTTGCCATCCTATCTTGCGTAGGACGTCCCGACCGTGCTTTGTCCGGCTCAGCCTTACTCTCTGGTGGGATAGGTGTGCTTCCACCAGCTCTTCCACCGTGTTGTGGGCACCCATTTCCAGCAGCTTCTGCGTTGACGAGTAGACTGGGATGCCCATCGCGAGTTTCACTGCTTTCCTTATCGTCGTGTTCAGCGTCTCACGGTTCACCTTCGCAAGCTGGAGGTACAGGGCGGAGTACGTTACGCGTGACACGACGAATGCCTGCACCAGGCGCAGTGCGTCTTCTTCTTTGATTCCTCTGTTCCGGTTGGTGACTCTCCGGATCATGCTCAGGACTTGCTCCGATGTGGTCTTGATTTTGTTGACGGCTGCGTGCGCCTTGCCGTCGCTGCGCAACAGAAGGCCCAGTATCCGGATCTCCTGCGTTGGTTTGATCACTGTGCCGTCGATGGTGATGATTATGTTTGGCGGCGGCTCTTTCTTCGTTCTTCCGGGCTGTACCATGAGCAGCTCCGATTTCTGTGGAGCGCAGCTCAGGCCGCAGGTCGTGGCATACTCGTGGACGGTCGTTGCCGCTCTCTGTAGGGCTTCCTCCGCCCAGGCGTCGGACCCCGCGCGGTTCGTCCACACCGTTATATCGTCGGCATAGAACGCGTGGTCCACGCCCTCGATCTGATTGAGTAGTTCGGGCAGGGGCAGGAGTGCTAGGTTGAAAAGCAGAGGCGACAGGACAGACCCCTGTGGGGTACCCCTGTCTCCGAGCTCCACAGGCTCTGACCGTTCATTTCCTATCCGGATAGTTGCTGTTCTATTGGTTAGGAAATCTTTAATATAGCCGTAGTTCCTGCGGCCACAACCCGTCTTGCGCAGGTTCTCGAGCATGCTGGCGTGGGACACGTTGTCGAAGGCACGTTTCAGGTCCAAAGCAAGTATACCCCGGAGCGCGTGCCTCGTTGCTCTTTTAATCACTAATTCGTGTAATTGGATCAGGACGTCTTGGGTGCTCAGGTGCTGGCGGAATCCATACATGGTCGCTGGCATCTGATTTGTCTCGTCCAGGTGTGCTTGAAGTTTTCTGAGAACCATGCGTTCCATGACCTTGCCCACACAGGACGTGAGCGAGATAGGGCGCATGTTCTCGATCGTCAGAGGTTTGCCGGGTTTAGGTATGAACCGTACCTCGGCCTCTTTCCATTCTGCGGGCAACTTCGAGCTTTCCCAGGTTCTGTTGATGTGACCCAGGAGCCCGTGTGCCGCCGCATCACTCATGTTATTGAGCAGCTTGTATGTAATGGCGTCCGTTCCGGGTGCGCTCGTCTTATTACTCTCGTCTATGGCTGTTAATAACTCCGTGATGGTGAACGGTTCATCCAATGCCGGATTTTCCGGTCCCCCGTACTCGTCCGGTATCGGAAACCGCCCTCTCTATGTCTTGAGATAGATCGCCTTGAGGTCTTCAATGAGCCTTTGGCCGTTGCCATCGTAAGCGTTCAGAACTTTGGTGAGGTTGCGGTTGGTTGCGGTCTTGCTGCTCAACGGGTCGATCAGGTGTCTGAGCAGGCACCAGGTCTTGCGCGCCGAGAGCTTTCCCTGCAGCCCGTCGCACGTACTCATCCAGTTCTCTCGGCACAGCTTGGTTGCGTATTCAGCGATCTGTTTGTTGAGGAGCGCGATGCGTTTGACGAGCTTCTTGTTTCGTCGTTGACGCTTCCATCTTCGCGTGAGCGAGTGCCGCGCCTCCCACATGTGTGCTAGTTTGGCGTCGACGAAGGGCGTCTGCATCGTTGTTACAACTTCTTGACTAAATCTGTCGAGCGCGATCTTTTGTTCTTGCGCCCATTCTGCGTACGTTTGATGTCTGCCCTCCTCCTCGTTTTCTCCGGAGGTCTCGTTTTCTTCGTCCGTGTGCTTGCGCATTCGGTCCCAGTCGGTGATCCGGGCTTTGCCGAGGGCTGCCCGGTACCTTGGTCCCTTGATCGTTACACTTATGATGATGGTTGCGCAAGGGAACAGCCAGGTCGCAGCTCCCAAGATCACGAAACCCGGCGAGGTTCGCAAGGAAAAGCTTCTGTTCAAAAAAACACACACATTCCATTCTTACTATGGTATATTTATCTGTTGCTTGCGGCATGTCATGTTCATGTTATATAGCTAAAGAGAACTTCGCATATGTACATATGGTACTCTGTTTTGTTATTTACTAGTATACTTCAACATTGTCAACTGATATTTGATATATATGGTAATCATATGCTATATTTCAGTGGATCGATCAAGTTCTAAAACCACTATATTAAAAAGAGAACACATATTTATCAGCTTCCTGATATGTGTTCTGCTTGCATTTTTTAGCGTGAGTAATAAACTAATTTATTTCTTGAATTCGTATTTTTAACGCAGTCGCTGGACACCTCACAAGAAATAGGATCCTCTATCCAGATGATCCTGTACAAAGCACAGGGGACAACGATCAGATGGTAGCCTAACCAGAAAACAATTAACATCTATGGAACAACAGACAAGAAATTGTTCGTCAAGATGAAGAAATTATTTAGTTGTAACATATTCCCTTCCTAGAGCGAAACCCCGTTGACGCCCTGTCCCTTGGTTTGGTTGCACTGGGTGGAGGAACTACTCTTCCTTTTTCCCCTTTTTTACTTCAATATTGTTTTTGAGCACAGCTCTTAAGAACCCGTTGTTTCGTTGAGCGTCGACATCGACGTAACCGAGGGAATGACAGCGAAGGATGAAAGAGCGTGCGGGGGATCAAAGACGGCGATAGTGAATAGAGCAGGAGGAGGAAAGCGGAGGAGAAGCGTACGGCGAAAGCGTAAGAAGAAGAGCGTAGTGACGCGCAAGGCGGACTCTAAGTCGAGACCACTGCGAGATGGTGCCATAGTAGGGCGTCGTCATTTTTTCATTGATGACATGTGGGGAGCGTATACACCGACACCATATGTGTAAACAAAGCGCTGCATGCCGTGAGCAGAGATCTGTCTGCAGCGGCTGTTGTGAATTGCTGCCAGGCTTCACCCACGCGCTGGCTTTCGCCATGTCCAGACTGGCAAGGCCGTCGCGCCAGACTACGCTCCGTTTGCAGTCTGCCGCAGGAGACATTGCCCACGCCAGCCATGCTACTCACAGCATACACAGCATACAAAATATTGACACGCATACTTTCTCGCATATAAAAATGGGCTCAAATTTCGCATTAGCGAGTATCGTAATCGTCGGTGAATTTTTTTATTGTTCTAGATTTATTTTATTTATTTCAATTAGTCACCTTGCGATACTTCGGAGGTGCAGGAAGGGCACTTCTTTTTATTATTCTAGGCCCAATGATATCTTTCTGTCATCGACGTAGAGTTATAGGAACATCCAAAGCGGTGTTCTCTACCTGAGGGCATATGCCCACTCAACGCAAGGCAAATGTGTAATAAATTGATCCGTCTTTCATAGGAATCGGTAGAACACGAAAGTGAAACATGTCTTCACAGAAGCTGTTACATGTTTGCTTTGTGAATTCACGCTCCGCTGCAGCGAAAGACGGACCATTTTTAGTGTCGGCGACTGTCTCGCAGGTTCGCTTCGCGCGGCGTCCTGTTGGCGAGCGGCGTCCTGCTGTCAAGTCGTTTCGGAAAAAGCATGAGTACTTTTGTACGGCTCCGTAGCGTCATGGGCAGCCAGTTGAATTGCGACGCGCTCAGCTTCATGGATTGCGAGTCGCACAGTTCGCAGCGTGCGCCGTAAACGCGCGTAGGCGCCCTGCTCGCCGGACCAAAGCGAGATTCACCCGTCGACGTCGTTGCCTTTCTGCGCCACTTAGCGCATCAGTTTTCTTAGTTGTTGCCATCGCAAGCGAAGCAGTAGGCGGCATGTAAGCACTGCTTATGCATGTTGAAGATGCACTCCGTAGGCGGCGAGGCGTGACACGCTAATCCGAAGCGAAAAACAAACCATGTGCGGCAATTGCGGCGAGACCTCAGATGAAGGCTTGCACCGCCTACACCAGGCTACACCACGTTGAAGCCTCCGCTGCGCTGAGACTACCGAAGCGCTCACTGTCGGCGCTCGTTGGTGTCATGATGCAGTACTTCGCTTCCCCGCTTCTAGATGGCGAGGCCATCAGCATCAAGAGAGAGTATATTTTACGCGTTCGCGCTGACGTCCCATCCGTTACGGGAAGTTGATGGTGGGCCCCGGCATAAAACACTTCAGTGTTAGAGACCGGGGAAGGGGGGGGGGGGAGTGCGAAGGCGCTCTGTGTTCACCTGCGGTGGTGAAAGTTGCTGGCTTCCGCTGTAACGGCATCGCTACTGCGCTCGAGCACAGGCTGCGTAGTGAACGCTTACGGCATCTTGCAGCAACGCAGCCTGCGTGGTAGCCGTCCCGAAGAACAGCCAGCCACGACCGCGTTCAATCGCAGCAGCCACGCAGCCAGGAAACGGACACTCAGTACTTACGAACGGTACAGGGCGTTGATGTCATGACACACGATTGCGCAACTGTAAACTCTATGTGCTTCTTGCTTTAACATTGCTCATAACATGTAAAAATAATAGCGTAAGAGAAGCAGGGAGGAATTTATTTAGAAAAAGAAAACGGAGGAGACTCGGCCTGAGCGTTAGCTTGCTCTAGCCTGCTGCTCTACGCTAGATAAAGGGGATGGTGCAAGAAAATAGTATGGAGTGGTGATGATGAAAAGAAAGGGGTGCTTATATACAAATCCACCACGCTGCGGTATCTTTAAAACTGTATTTCTAGCCCAGTGGCTTTTGTGAAAAGGCCAGATATACCCTTTAATTCGTGGTTATGCTGCTTGCGTTCGGCGAAGGACCCAAAACAAGGTCATTATACAGCGGCCGGCTGTCGACCTGTGCAAACGAACAGAGTGGCTTCTGTCGTTACGGGCGTAAGCATGACAAACCCAAAACACGCGACAATCGCAAACACGCAGAAGCTAGTGTATATGCTCCGTCACTGTGTTCACGATTTGGACCAACGTCCCTGCCACATTTGGGGTTCGCCAGACATAACACCTAGTGAACGCGACATCGTGGTGACTCCCATGTGTCAAGCTTGTTCGATATCGTTTAGGCTTGTGAAATTTGGGGCGTGGACAGCAGCTTTATTGGGTACAAGGATATTTTAAAAGGCGTTTTTGATTAGCTTCCACTTATCCAATCTCCCTTCGGTGGCCTGATTTCTCAGTCTCAGCATCTAATAAACAACAACGGACTTTCCGAACAAATTTGCCCGCATGCCTTATTCTGCAGTTTCAATATCAGTTTACCGATGTTATCTTTTCGAATACAGCTCAAGAAACCATAGTTGTAATCGTAATTCGAAACGGTATGTTTGGTACAGAGCCAGAAACAGCTAAGCCAACATATAAAGGTGATGTTATTGGGTGAACTTGTACCGAAGAAGCAAATTAACACTTGAATTACAACGACTGCAGTGAGCACGGGCGGCGATTGTCGATAAAATACCACCGCGTACGTGAGCGTTCGCAGGGTTTACACATGCTTCACGGAACCTTTCAGAGCAGAGGAAGCTTTTCGTTTCGTTTTGAGAATACGTGACAGTCTTTGCGACGTGCGTAAATTGCGAAAAGAACATGCAAATCTCGCTACCTAAGCGAGATTTACCCAGCAATTAGTGTGTCTTACGCACCAGTCGCAAAGTGATAACCGAGATACTTCGATGAAAGGGATCACTAGCAAAAATAAATAAATAAATAAGTAAGTAAATAAATAAATAAAGCATTGTTAGCATTATTTTTCTGTAAAGCATGCTCGGCTGCGATAATGAAGGCAATGCGGAAAAACACGCTTTCATCAATCGAAGTGTATAATTGCGGAGGATTTTCCCAGATCGCGCTTAATGCAGTGCAGGCAAATTCCAAAAGGAAATAACAAACTTTCTGAAACTGCTGAGCATTGTTTGCATTGTTGCGGCTACAGGGCGCCTCTGCCAGGACACGTCTCATTTTTTTTAACCTTGAGAAACGTCAAAATAATAACAACAAAAGAACAAACCAATGCCGTCAATTTGCTTTTTTAACATGAGAAAGGCAGTGGTAAATTGTCAGATAGAGCTCTAAATGAGTATTGACTGCTGCTCCTGGTTAACAGCGTGTTTTTCCTTTCTTTTTCTTTTACCTAAACAATAAGAGAGCAACAAGGTGCAGGGAACCTTCAGACAATTCACCAAGTTGGCAAGTTTGCAAAATCTAATTGGTCCATCGGGTGAATGGCATCACATAAATGTACAACTGTCAAATAATACAGGTCACCCTCCCCCCCACCCCCCGCAAGTTGACACGCAATGCAAAAGGGCCCAACCCCTCTCGTGGGAAACGTAAATGCAACCAATAATTGGGTGTCCACTGACAGCAGTAAAAAAGGACGGAGATTTTGGAGATTGCCTACGTTATAGATGCCGATTTCCCATCGGCCTGACAGGGAATACAGTATCACCGAAAGCTGTCGGGTGTGTCGATATTTTCTACTTCTACGCAATGCAAGCAGCAGCTGGTCCGCCATCCCTCCGACATGCTCCTAAAGTTCTTTGCTGTGTACTCATCTGTGCTTCCTTCTTCATGCTCTCACGCGGGTGCACAAGTCAATAGATGTTGCTGCAGCAACAACGTACGCCCGACGCCCCGTACAGAAAATGCGAGTGTGAGAAAATCAAAACAATCAAAGGCCAGTTCACAGGGACAAGGCGTCTTGTTCGATTCGCGCTAGCGCTCAGCCTATCCTCCCTTGACCTGTACTCCTATAGGTGCGGCCACCTTTGTGTCGATAGGCATGAGTATCACGTTCATACGAAGAGTCTAGTATCCCGCAGGCAGAAAATCTCAAGGAACATTCTCCTCGAGAGAAAGGAAATCACTCAGCGCCGTCCAGTGAGCGGGACATGACACATAAATGTCGCCAGTATAGTGAGAAGACAACGTTACCTAGTAATGTCCCTTTGGCGTCAAGGCATCGATGAGGACAGCGCCAGAGGAAAGACAAGGAAAGAAATACATCAACGGACCTGCTTTGCAAGCTTTGTCCTTTACAACTAGAACTGCATTTTTGTTCTATACGCGTTTGCGTGTCACTAGCTGGCAAGCTGCCAATTGCTCAATAGTTTGCAGAAACTGCGCACGTTGGACCTGTCGCAGACATGCAGTCCATCTGCGAAGTGACCAGTTTGCAGTAGACGCGGCCAATGTGGGCGAGAAAGAGACGGAGGGGGGGGGGGGGGGTGCTAGCCGGTAGATCTCTTTCTAGCAGACATTATCGAGAAAAACGCGCATATTGGCGCGTTGGAGTCCGCATATTACTAGGCGCCTACATTCGTATGAAGCTCGCTAACGGAATACTGTCGTTCAGCCTCCACCCACACCGCATAAGAAAACGGCATAGAGCATGATCACGTGCAACAAATGTTAGAAAAGTTCGACTTCTGCCAGAAGCGATCCAAAGTTACAAGTAGTTGTACCATGACATAGGTAACTTCATGCTCGTCTTCCTGCTGCCAATCTTCGCAAATTCACTATTTCCGTTCATGTAGTTTATCTCTAATTAAAAGCATACCTGCTTATTACCATTATTTTCATTTCAGAATTCCGCTAACATCACATACAGCTTCAGGTAAGGCAGGGAGACAGAGAAAGCAAGGCAGCGAGGTCAACCAGACGAGCATCCGGTTTGCTACCTTACACTGAGTTTCAGGATGAGGAGGAATATATAGATGAAATAAAGAGATAGCGAACACGAGGTAAGGCAGAGAGAGTGAGAGAGAGGGAGAGAGAGAGAGAGCAAGGACAGGAAAGGCAGGGAGGTCAACTAGACGAGTACCCGGTTTGCAGCCCTACATTGGAGGTGGGGGAAAGGGGAATAGAAAGAGGAAAAAAGGAGAGTGTAAGCACTGAGTGCGTGTGGGATGATGCACAGGGACACTATAAACGGTCTCTTAAGCCGGTGCACATCAAGTAAGCAGAATGTTCAAAAGAGCAAGCACGACGTCCCAACACTTCTGAAGGATGGATGACCAAAGGCAGCCTGCTCTTCGAGACACATCACGCCAGAGGAGGAGGAATGTCTTCGGCACATAGCGTTGCGGCATTTTGCTTCAGGGCTTAGCATAAACTGACTGGACGTGACGGGCATAGGATTTATAATACTCCTACCAAATATACCCCTACGCTCGATTGCACAGTTGTACAAATGGATGATATTTATGCAAACTTGCTTTTGCTGGTACTGGATTTTAGGAGGCCTGGCAGTCATGTCGTATGATCATAACGTATTCCAAAACAGTGTTCTTTCTTCTTTTTTTCTCTTTTGTAGTCCCTTGTGGCACGCTATAGTGATGCAATATGTGCCAGAGAGACAACCCTCTATAATTTTTTTTTTCGGTAAAACATTTGTTCTTGCTTTTTCACGTTTTCAGTTACTTTTCTCTGCGAAGCCATCATGCATGGTTTGTTTAACTCATACAGACATGTCTACAGTGCGCAGCAGCTTTATTTATTACTAAATTATTTACTCTCTGCTAATTAGCATTTGCTGGCACATTCATCTATGAGGGGGCATCATGCCCTGTGGTGAGGCGTGTCCGATCGGATTACCCCTTGTTATTCATTTGCTTACAAGTCAGAATACATTATTGAATTGAAAAATCTTGAAGTGTAATAGTTTAACTGTGCATCGAAACTGATCAAGGAGAATAATTAGCATGAGATTAGACAACGTAGGGCTCACTGCGCCATACCGTCAGGTCCTCGCGATGACGTACGTCAGCATAAAATTAGCATCGCCTTGAGCTGATGCATTAAAGAAAAATGTAGATCCATGCGGGGTCACGTGGTGGAAATCATTGAATGTGATCAATTCCAAATCATGTGATACAATCCAAAGAGTGGACTGGCTTAAATTCCAGTCTGTCGTGGAAGACTCATGTCAGGATAACTTATCACATAAATTCGAAAGCTAATTTACTGCATAATTTCGAAGATACCATCAACAGTGCAGTGCAAGACGCTGCGCGTGCTTCATATTTTCTTGGAAATTTACGGAATTTCAATAGAAGTAGAGCAACTTCGAGCAATCCGGTGACGTGCTGAACGTAGATACTCACACACGAAATCAATAGACTATCTACGAACTGCCACACGCACACAACGGAAGATCCAGTGCCGGCTACATAAGCTATAGTCACAACGCTTGACTGCTTCCTGTGAATCACTAGAACCCCCTAAGCGATTATCGCACGTCTGTTGGATGGTACGAGGTCTCAGGGCGCGCCCCGCACAGCGATCCCCATTCAAGTCCTTGTCCCTCCTCTAACAGCGACGTTGATGTCGCAGAAGATTCCTGCGCCACTTTATCCGGGTAAATCACAGCTCCCAACAATTCATACCGTAGAAGTTACACATAAGCTTAGTGCCTAGTATATTTCGCGCCCGTGGATCGGGGCATGAGTTTTATCTGTAACGACGACGTTGGGAACGTTTTTTTTCGCCAGATAGTAACGCCCCCAAGCGGTGGCCAGGCAAAGCTCTATTATGCAACAAACGCAAGCACCCACGGGTTTGAGCGCTTGGACCTACGTATTCCTTTAACAGGTGATAGATATGCACGGTACCGTCTATTTTCTGCGCAGAATACTTGATATCTTATTCCCTTTGCTTTTATCTCTGGTGCCCTATTAATTTATAATTTGGTTGGACCTCAAAACTTTGTGACTCATTCCCGAGCCGAACAAGACGTGCGTGGTAGTTGCAAATACCAATAGATTGATTTTGATAAACGATCCTTGATGTCAAACAATCACTGCACACCATACTGTGCACCAATTAGCAGAAAAAAGTGTGACGGTAATCATTAGGAGCGAGAACATCTTGTGTCCTGTTGTATTCATTCCTTACAACGACAGTGAAGAGTATGCGAGGGCATGCGTTGAAAGTTAGTAGCGAGTATCGCATCTCAATCGGAAGGAGAAGCAGCTTGAAAAATTTTGGTGTAAGAAAAGAAAATGCGTGAAATCTAATATGTTAGTTAGATGAGAAGCTTTTGAATGAATGAAGAATGAAGAAGAAGGGAAAAAGGTCGAAGGCATGTTTCAAAGCATGCTGCACTTGGCGACGTAGAGTATTGCAAGAAAGCTAGGGCCCTATAACGTAAAACTGTTCCAATCCGTTTTATTACAATCACCTGGCGTCAAATTTTCGTAACCACCGGCGCATGCTTCGGGTGGTGACCCGCATCGTTGTCTGAACAGCCCAATCAAACGCTCTCCTCGTTCATGGGAGGTCACTTTTGTTTGCTTTCAAAACGAATAACATTACCTACGTTGAATGTTTTTTTCATGTCTAATTGGCTGACAAGAGGCGAGGTGCACGCTCAAGTTGAGAGGGATTCGATGGGATCGAGCCAGCACTGTGAAAATCGATAACCGGATGAGGAGGGTTGTGCCGGCGTCTGCGATTAGTCCACTTCCCCTTGCCAGATGCGCTGTGGCTGATCGAAAATCGCGGCGGCGTGCGACGGAAGGCTAAGAGTGCCGCTAAAACAGATCCTCAGCAATGAAAAGTTGGCAGAGCGATGTCGTATACGTGCCGAAAGGGCTCGATAACGTTATACTGCCACGCAAAAAGGTTTATTATATGCCAATGAGTCCATGCTCTCCTGCAGGTGCGAGTAGACAGTGCCTGAGCGATTGGCCGGCAGCTATCTTCTATTCCTTTCGGAACGGGGCGGTCTCCGGCTTTTAAAAGAAAAATCCAGTTTTGTTCGGCATATTGATGTATCTTTAACGCTTACACGCCATTTTTTGCGGTGAGTTTTCGTGGTCTTGTGACGTAGAGTGACAGACAGGCAAAGTGTACGCAGTCCAAGAACTTTTGACCAACAGCAGAGGGCTAATGGTAAAAACGCGTCGAATCAGAAATAATTATTCTTGTTTTGTTCGATCTACTCATGCATAATTCATGTGTTTACGCCATATCAGATGGGGAGCTATCGCGGTTTTTATGACGTTGCGAGACAAACATTCGAAGTGGGGTTGGCTCGAAAACTTTTTGACCAATCGTGGAGGGCTCATCGCAGAATTGGAATTGAGAAGTTTGGAATAGCTTTACGTTACAGCACTCCTACATTACTAAATAAGCATTTGCTGAAGCCCAATCTGTACCAGTGGCTGGTGGAAAGAAATAAGAACACGACACGATGGCACGGCTTCGGTATGCCGCCTGGTGGTCGCGGGAATTCGCTCTGACTCACCAGAGCGTTCCGTCTTGCTGCAATAAAGGAAACACAAGCACAGAAACGAGACGTCCCATAAAAGGATGAGCTATTTGCTTCCGTGTCGTAGCTTTTCACTCGCTTTCATGCTAGATTTATGCCACACGTGCTCGCCCGCCCGATAGAGATGCGACGTCCGCCTTCGAAATCGAACAAGCTTTCGGAATGAGATGCTGAATAATACACCACTCGCTTTCCTGCGAAGTGGCTTTTGGCTAGTCGGTGACTGTATTCTCTACGAAGCGAGAACCTAGTCCTGCGTCGAATGGGTTTGGAACTTACAACTACCGATCTAATCTTGTAAGCGAGCATGAGCAATACGAATGCGAAGGGTACCATGTCATGTAGTTCAGAAAGGCGTATAGACGCAACTTCTTCACCGGGAAGCGAGGAAGTGCGATTGCGAACGCTAAAAGAATATGGCACATAATGACATCTGAAAATAGGATAGGCCGACATTGTGGCGATGAGCTTATTTTTATAGTGCTGCCAGTATAAGAAATGTCAGCACCTGCAATGGGCTACAATTTTGTTTCAGCTCTGTGGCCTAAACTATATGCCGAAATAATTATTTGTATGGTGCCGTGATAGATAACTAGATCGAAAGATAAATTTGCCGGATAACTTGTAGCCCTATTGCGTACGTTGCAGAAAGTATAACGTATCTGTTTAATTCTGTTGGTACGTTTCTTACAAATGCTCGCGGTAGCGTGTGGAAGCGAACTGCATAATTTATATAAGGATTCAGTGCACCTCAAGTCATTTTCTCATTCAATGAACAGTTTGTATTTATGTAGGTTCGAACGAAATATCTGCCTATGATAGTTTTAGTATAGCAATAAACCACACAAAACATAAGTTGATAGATTGAAATACCGCAGTTTTGGCATATATTCAAGGTTCAAGATTTTATTGTCGAAGTACATGTAATACATTGCATAGGACATAAAAATGCCAGAAAAGCTGATGTGTTCCCTAAGAAATAATAACGGCGCAGTGAAATTGCTTTCGTAGTGGGTGAAGTACTTGCAGAATTAGGTTATGCCACTTGAATTGGCCATCGAACCGTTAAGTGCAAAGTTGTGGGGCCGAATAGCGGAGATACAGTAAAAAAAATGTCGATTGCCTTTGGTAAGCCGCTTTTAATGAAATTATTTCCTACGTACATCACCACTGAATCGCATATACTCCTACAGGGACAGCTCCAGTAGCAGAAATTCTTTTCTGAAAGCTGGCACCGATATTCAAGAACTTCGTCTCTTCCACGAGCAGAAAAAAATTGAGTACCATCTTTATTGTAATTTTCCCGCCATTCAACAATGTATCTCGCACTGGGGTTGTCCCCTTTCATTGTGCGAGTGTGATACAGGTCGCTGCTGCTGGTCCAAATTTGGGCCGAATGTTCCGCTACCCGTAGTACTTTTGGGTCACGCAGGCGTTCTGACCGCGTCACCCTGGAAATCGTGGCCTCATATATGCCCCTGCAGATCGCGCTGCGCCTTGCCAACATTATTCACCCCTTTTGACCCTGTCTGGGCCAAGCGTAGCGGGTCATCTCTGCGACAATTTTTCCTGCGACGCTGTCAGCCCACTTGCCGTCAACCCAGTTCTCTCTCTTCCATTTTTTTAGTGCTGCAGAGTTGTTGCGAGCCCTTCACCACAAGCCCCTAAGCATACAGTTGTTTTTCCTTACATTTTTGTTATAGTCAAAAGGCTTGTCACAGAACAATTTGGAGAAAAAATTATCGAGTGAAACCGGTGTATTATAAAGATTCCTTTCGGTCGATGTTCTTTCTTTCTAATCACCCATCACTTACTAGCAGTCGATCCTAGTAAAAAGTAGGCGAAGCCGCGCTCGGACTACTGAACGAAGCGTTAAAAAAAGAAGAGTTTTTAATAAAGTCGTTACACTGTGCCGGCTCAAAAGTGTGCATCGATGCATCACGCAGCTGATGCGACACCAACCTGGATCGCTATAGATGTACTTGGTAGGTGACGATGTTCAATGAAATTCTTTGACGGTGTCTTTGAGCACTGGGTTTGTGCCACTCGGTCTCTGTGGTCTTCAATGAACCTCTTTGTTGCCAAGGTGGGTTAGTGGGCATGTACCAGTAGGTGTGTGCCGCTCTCCCATGAAAGCCTTTGACGCCAGCTTGGGTAACTAGGTGTATTCCACAGGGAATGTGCCACTGTAAACGACGAGGAAGACTTCTTCAACTTCCTAAATCGAACCCACCTCACAAGGGCTCCTCAAGGACAGGAACCTGAAGTTTCAGCAGGCTGCGCCAGAAATCTCAGGAGTGCCCCAGGTAAGTGTCCTGGGGCCATTGCTATTTCAGCTGTATATTATTGATATCGTTACCGTCATTACACCAGGAACACAAATTTGATTGTTTGCAGATGGCTGTGTGTTATTTCGTCAACTTACGTGCGCGGAAGATCAAAACAAACTTAATGTGAGTCTAGACAATGTGCTTGATTGGTGCAGTGAATTTTCTATGACTATCAACACAGAAAAACCTGTTTTTATTCAGACAACCCTTAAAAATAATCCGCTAAACAACGCTTATCAGCTAGGCTCATCAACATTAAAACAGGTTCATAGTTACAAGTACTTAGGCATAACGATAACTAACAATCTTACTTGGAACTTGCATATGGAAAACATATGCTCGTCTGCATTCCGTAAGCTATGTTTTCTACAGCATAAGCTTAGAAATGCGCCCCAAATATTAAACTCCTAACATATTACACCTACATCAGACCGAAACTAGAATATGCATCTACAGTGTGGGACCTTTTTAATAATGAAAACATTAATAAACTTGAAAGAATTCAAAGAAAGGCTGTCAGGTTCGTTTATTCAAAATATAAAATAACGGATTCTCCTACCAATCTTACGGCGAATAACAATATTGAAACACTTGAAGATCGAAGAAGTAAATCTCGCCTTTACTTTCTTCAATTGCTACTGAATCGTAAATTCGCAATAGACTCCTTATACTTAGCTCCTCTATTTTTTATTTATTCATTTCATAATACTGTGAGCTTTTCTCAGGCTCTGACAGGAGTGAAATGTATAATAGGTGGTACAACTGGTTTGGTGTTCCGGAACATGAATGAAAAGATACATAACTTATATAAATAATAGAATCAAAAAGTGTGCAGAGCTGTAGAATCATACAATTCATGACTCATAATCAAGAAGGCTATGGCTACAACACATTTACGAAAGCATTTTCAAAGAAAGATTCAACATTCGCAACAAAAACATCAATTGACACATTATTCACAATATGGCGGGGCAGGCTATTACATAGTTCTATGGATCGACGAAAAAAAGAAAACTTGAATAAATTACATCTAGCAGTAAATGGCCGTATGCACAAGTCGTGATTGATTCTTTTGGAGCGGTGGTGAGGTGGCTTTAGGTACACGTCTTTAGTTATGTTGATGCAATCATGATATAACAGGAAAAGAAATTTCATACATGCAGTTAGTCGTCGGCATTCTAACGTCGAGATGCTAGCCCTTTTACGGAGAAGTGTCACGCTATCGTAGCGGGAGTAACAGGAATAAATAAAACGGAGTGCTAGGCTTTGAATTCTTTCAAGTTTCGTTTTCAGGTAAGACTGATGGGGGTTCCAAACTATGGCGCTGTACTCCAGGATGGGTCTTACTAGAGTCATATAGGCGTTTAGTTTTACATGCGCTGGTGCAGCTGACAATTTTTGTCGGATGAATCCAAGTTGTCGGTATGCTTTTGTACATATGTTATCTACGTGGGATTCCCAACTCAATTTTTCAGTAAACGTTACGCCCAAGTACTTTACTTCATTATTACGCGTCACAGCAGATCCTGATAAAAGGTAAGTAAAATAGATGGGAGTTTTTTTCCTTGTTATGGTGACCGATGACGTTTTGCTTACATTTATTTTCATATCCCAAGTTTTACACCAAGAATCAATGTTAGTTAGTGTTAAGTGCAGATTATTTTGGTCATCTTGTGAACGAACCGTAGTGTACACAACGCAGTCGTCTGCAAATAATCTCAGTACAACATCTGGAGTGACACAGGAAAAAATGTCATTTATATAGATTAAAAAAAGGGTAGGCCCTAACACTGATCCCTGTGGAACACCAGAGCAAACGTCCAGGCTAATGGATCTGGCATATGTTATTTCGACGTATTGAGTACGGCCTGAGAGGTAAGCGACAATCCAGGAAACTATGTTTGAATTAATACCAATCATTTTAGGCTTCTCAATTAATTTACAATGTGGGACAGAATCAAAAGCCTTGGCAAGGTCAACGAACACTGCATCCACTTGCAAACCAGAGTTAATAGCAGCCGCGACGTCATGTGTAATTTCAAGTAATTGCGTAACTGTTGATAGTCCCTTCCTAAGGCCGTGCTGGTTTACATATAAAAGCTTGTTGCTGTCCAGGTAAGTTATGACTGCTTTGTTAATTACATGCTCCATTAATTTGCAGCAAGAGCTAGTTAGTGATATAGGCCTGTACATGCTTACCAAGTGCCTATTACCATTTTTTTTGAACACTGGGACCACTTTCGCACAGAGCCAGTCGGCGGGCACGGATGCTGTTGCCATGGATAAGGAAAAAATTTTTGAAGAAGGGCAGACAGTTGTTGCGCGTGTCGCTTTAGAAAAGCATTGGGTAATCCGTCGGGCCCAGGCGATTTCTTTTCATCAAGCTGTAGCAGTAAGTTAAGAATGCCGCATTCTGTTATGACAAGGTCAGGCATGCGGGAGTGGTATTCCGCTTGATTGAACTCTGAGGTAGAAGCACGGGTGAACACAGACGGGAAATAGTGATTAAAGGCGTTCGCGATGCAATTTGCGTTATCCGTAATGGCTCCGTCTATTTCCATTTGGTCGATATACGCCACCGGTTTTGCCAGGTAACGCCAGAACTTTCTTGGCTCGTGTGTCATAAAATTGGTCAGCGTACTTGTGAAGAAATTGGTTCTTGCTGAAGAAATTTCTGCTCTGAGCATTTGCGAAAGTTCATTTATAGCATCCACGTTGGTTTTCTTTTTACGCATTCTTTGTAACTTTCTTTTGAGGTGGATAATACTGCGTGTAATCCAAGGTGTCTTCCTGTTTACTCGTTTTTTTATTGATGGGAGGAGGAGGAATAAACATTTATTGTAGAACCAGCACTTTATGATGGCCGGGCCTTATAAGCCTCCCACGAAGGGACGTCGAGGGCTTGCCTCGCCGCCGCCTCGCGGGCGTGCTGGGTCGCCCAGGTTTGGTCGTCGAGGGCGGAGCTCCGCAGAGCCTCATGCAACCTCGACGAGAGCGTCGTGGTGTTAGTCTGTGTGTACTGTGCTGGGCACTCCCATAGCATATGCGGAAGCGTAGCCGGGTGAATTCCACAGCACCGGCAGTGGGGGGTAGTGTAGACGTCTGGAAATATAAGGTGGAGGCGGGCGGGTGAAGGGTACGTGTTTGTTTGTAGTAGATGCAGGGTGGTAGCCTGCGCCCGGCTGAACTTTGGGTGAGGCGGGGGGAAGGTTCGGCGACTGAGGTAAAAGGCCTTAACGAGATCGTTATAATTTGTCAGATTGTCCGTGGTGTCCAACTCATCTCCAGTGACTCCGGCGCGGTTGACTAGGCCTCGCGCAATGGAGTGGGTGACCTCGTTGAGATTGGGGAGGTGTGGGTGGACAGGGCCCGCATGGGCCGGGATCCATGTTAAGGAGATTATGCTGTCTTTAGAGTGTGGTGCCTGGCAGAGGATGCGACGAGCTTGGGGAGAAATACGGCCTTTGCTGAAGTTAGTAACGGCTGAGCGAGAGTCGCACACTATGGTGTGACAGGTGGGATCTAAAGTGGCCAGGGCGATGGCCACTTCTTCAGCCGTCTCGGCAGTGGGGGTAGTGACGCTACAGGCGTGGTGTAGGACTCCATCGCGTGTGGCGACGGCCACAAATCGTGTGCCATGGGAGTATTGGGCTGCATCAACAAATGTGACGCCAGGTACGTGGGCAAGGGCTTTTATGATAGCTCCGGCCCGAGATTGGCGCCGGGCCCTGTTATATTCAGGGTGCATGTTTCTAGGGATAGGGTCTATGTAGATCCAGCTACGGATGTCGGTCGGGATCGGTTGTTTGGGGCCCTGTTGCTGATGGTAGGTGAAGCCAAGCGTGGACAGAATAAAGCGCCCCGTTTCAGTAAGGGTGAGCCGTTCAAGCTGAGAGCGTTGTTGGGCTTCAATGAGTTCGGAAAGGTTGTTGTGAACTTCCAGTTGGTTGAAGAGTTCAGTGCTGGTACAATGCGGGAGACCAAGTGCTTGCTTGTAGACACCCCCCCCCCCCCCCCGTATGAGGGTGTCGAGCTTGTTTTGCTCAGCTCGGTACCAGTTGAGGTACGCAGCAACGTAAGTAATGTGGCATGTGAAAAAGGAATGGACGAGTCGGAGAAGGCTTTCTTCTTTGAGTCCCCCTCGTCGGTTATGTATACGTTAGATATGGGATAAGTTTTTCTTTACAGTACGCTACTATTCGTTTAAACTTTAACCATAAGTCATTCACGTTTTCAAATCCCGACTGTAAAAGACTATCTAACGTTATTTCAATGTAATCAATAACACTGACATCGTCTGCCCTGCTGTAATCCTTGACAGATATACGAGATATACTGGTGATTTGGTTGGGACTGAAAGTGAAGTTATCAAAAGTAAGTAAAAGCATTTTATGGTCCGAGATTCCATTTTCGATACTGATATCAGGGTTTAGCGTCTTGGAAACGAAAGCAAGATCAAGAATGGAGCTTGCTTGCCCTTGTATACGCGTTGGCTCCTTAACAAGCTGGGTTAAAGAAAAACTAAACATAATATTCAGAAGCATTTCACAACTATTGTGCTCGTTTCCACCAATTGTCAGATTTCCCCAGTCAATCCCAGTTAAGTTGAAGTCTCCGACTAAGATTAGCTTAGTACGCTCGTTAATTTTACGGCACAGAAAGTCGTGCAATTCAGCAAGATAGTCAGTTGGCGCATTTGGTCGTCGGTATATGCCGCCAACGAACACTGACATTCCTGTGATAGTGATACTGCACCACACACTCTCGTGATTGGGTATTCCTTCGTTTTTCTTAAATGATAAGCTTTCTTTAATAGCTATGGCAACGCCCCCTCCCCCGCCATCGCGGTCAAAACGAACGATAGAATAGGAATTAGGAAGCACCTCTGAATCGTCAATGTGAGAATGCAACCAGGTTTCAGTGATGACAATTATGTCGGGGCTGTATACCAGCACTATTTCTTCTAATTTTCGGTTTTATTGACAACGCTTCTTGCATTCAAACATAATAGCGAGAGTTGAGGTGAATGGGTTGAGGTTGAAGCTGGAGTGACTGTTTTCATAAGCCATACGGCTTTCGCGCTTCGCGAGTGTCCTCTTATTTTCAGTGCTATCCCAGGCATACAGATCGCTGTTTATCCTCACTTTATCAAATATAAGCTTGACGTTGTCTCCTCTGGTACGATTTTCTTGGGATGAATGCCATAGTTTCCGGCGCATTTGCCGTACTGCTGGTGAGAAGTCTTCCGAGATAGATATCTTTTCGCCTTGCAACTTGAAACAGTTTCGAAAAACAGACATTTTCTCAGTGAAATCGAAAAAACGAAGGATTACTTGGCGTTCACGTGCAGTACGTTTCTTGCCAATACGGTGAATCCGTTCAACAGATTTAACTTCAACTGCAAGAATGTCTTTGAAAATGTCATGTATCACGCGTTTTTCCAAAATTGCCGGGCTTTCGTTGTCTCCCTCTTTGAGACCGTATATGATTAAATTGTTTCGACGACTTCTGTTTTCCAGGTCTTCTAATTTATTGCTTAACCGAGCCATCTCACAATTCATAGTGTTAATAGCTTCCTCGCATTTTAGAACCTTTTCATTATAAAGCTGGAGAGAAGCAAGATTTGTCTCTATTTCCGTAAGCCTGACTTGGACACTCAGGAGATCTGACTCTAACTGAAGTTGTGATGTCTTAATTGCGGTAACAGCACTTAAGATCGCATCCAGTTTGTCTTGATCGGGCGCTGGGTGCCCTTCAATGTCACCACTAAGCTTTAGTAACACGAAAATAACACGAGATAGGTCAACACAACACTGGAACAAGCAGTGGGGACTCGGCAGCACCAGTAATCCAACACAGTTACTTCTAAAAGGACTACTACAAAATTGTTTCTCACCAACCTGTACAAAGCAGAACACGAAATTCAGCATCGTGCGCCGTACGGTGCCGCCGAGTCCACTGAAAGGTGCAGCCGGTCGATCCATCTTTTTATGCCCATCTGATGACGTAATTCGCCTGGGTCGTGCGCAGAACGAGATGTCCAGTTTGAGCAGCCCTGCGCAGGTGTCCTCTTGCGGCGGTGCTTTCGGTGGGAAAACGGATGCATCAGTAGACCGCCCGTGATTGTGCAGACACAATGCTGTTGGTGCCTCTGTACATGGACGGGATGTGTAGTCAGTCGGTGGCAAGGAACAGCCATGGGCGGATCCAGGTAGCCACAGGAACACCTGTACAAAGCAGAACACGAAATTCAGCATCGTGCGCCGTACGGTGCCGCCGAGTCCACCCAACACACAACACCTATCCACCCAACATACCCGACATCATCACACGCAGTCACTAACGCCATATTTTGCGAAAGCTAACTGGTATAAATTTTCCTTTTTTCCCACGTACCATATCTGAATGGAACCATCTTACAACTTGGTCGTAATTTTAGTAGCACTTTTCTTTTTCTTCCCGCCATCTGTACTGTCTTGTGTTCCACATTCTTGTTCCTGTTGTCCCGTTACTATGTTGTGCCTGTCCTGCTTGAACCCTGTTGTGGTCTGCAGTATGTAATAAATAAATAAATAAATAAATAAATAAATAAATAAATAAATAAAATAAAATGACCTAGGTTTTTGCCGCTTTTGAATTAACGTCTTTCACACGAACGCTTTATCAAGCTGCGCCATGAATACACTCGATATGTGGCACTCTTCAGTGAATCTCTGGCCAGGTTTGGTAAGTGAATGTGTGCCACTGGGCATGCAACAAGCGTGGGAATAATTCTCAGCGTTTGCAGCCATTGGCGCAAGCGCTGAGTCAGCGCTCGGAGGCCACGCGCTGACTTCTCAGCAGCGCCACTAGATGGCACAGCGTGCCCAGAATTGAGTGCGAGAGAGGAGCCCAGTTGCCGCATGACTCCTTTCTAAGCTTTCGCATGGTGATGTACTTCCCTGATGATGGTTATCATCTGCTCGTAAGTTCTGTGATGCAATGCACACTTGATGCTGTGAAGAGCTGCCTTAGAGTGGCAAAATACAACCCATTTCTCTGTCGGCTCTTCGGGGATGTAGGTCATAGTGTCATGGAGAGCTGCAAGTTCTGCCGACGTAGATGTGGTCGTTGGTACAATTTGAATTTAACTGTAACCTGCTTAGCTGGAACGACGAATGTGGCAGTTGAGCTGGTAGGTGAGGTAAAACCGTCGGTATATATATGTATGCGGTTATGATATGTCTGGTGCAGTAATAGGAGCGTCTGGAAACAGGGCACAACATTATCTTTCAATGCATTCCTGCTCATTGTGGGCATCATCGGCAACAACTTTGCTGACAGGGCTGCCCGGTCCACCCACGTAGACGCGTCCAACACCTTTGGCGAGGTCGGATGCTTCCAGGGAACTTCGCCTGCTTGCACGCAAAAAGTCGCAAGATTTCTGGAGTTCAAGTGCCTTCAACTGCCGATTGCATAAGCTAGACCCCATGATACGGCTACAACCGCCTTCTAGCCTTGTGGTTGGGGGTGGCGTTCACGGACGCCTACGCCTATCGTATCGGAATGGCGGAGAGCCCGATGTGCGACTCGTGTAGGTGCGAGGAAACCATCGAGCACCTATTGTGTACTTGCCCTTGCTACGACGTACAACTTTAAACAGATTGGACTCAAGACCGTTCTCCGAGTCAAAGATACTCGGACCGTGGCGACATCCATCACTGGAGCGAAAAGCTATTCGTGCACTAGTACGCTACTTGAAGTGCACCGGGTTAAGAGACCATTTATAGTGTCCCTGTGCATCCTCCCGCACGCACTCAGTGCTCACTCTCTTCCTATTTTCCTTTTTCCACTCCCCTTTCCCCCACCCATAGTGCAGGGTAGCAAACCCGGTGCTCGTCTGGTTGACCTCCCTGCCTTTTTATGCCTTGCTCTCTCTTTCTCTCTCTCACTCGCTCGCTCGCTCTAAGCTTTCGCACGCACCGGCGCGCCGCTAGATGGCGCCGGATGTTCTTAGAGAAACACGAATTACGAGTCCCTCTGCAGTACTGTACATGCCTCATGCATAACTTATTTCGACGGTAGCAATGCGTTGAGCCGCTATATTGGTTCAATTCTCAACGCGCATCACCGTCAATGTTCATCATTAGATGGGTTCCGCTAGATTTTTCTTTTTATGTTTCAGTCCAGTGGAGGTACCTTTGTTCTATGTCCAAATTAAGGCTTCTGTTATTGTGCCCCTGCATAATTGTTATTGTCAGTATTGACTACAAAGAAGAATTACCTCATCCCTCTCTCTAAACAGATAGGATCGCCGGATATATCGCTCAATACAGCCATTGGTTATAAAAGATTGTGTCTAACCTACAATTTCCTCTTAGCTGCCATGTTATTGACGTCACAATGTAGTTGGATTAAAACGCCGGCATTTAGAAATACTTTAGGAATGAGCATATAAGCAGACCCTTCCAGTTAACGACAGGAAGCCGCAAAACCGCGTAATGGGATGTCGAGCGCGCGACATCCCATTAAACAAAGTTTTCAAGCTAAATTAAAGCCGTAGTGACTTTTGCAGGAAGTTGGGCAAACAGTCCGCATATTAGTGCACATGATTACAATCACCGAATTTGTCTTTGAATTGAGTATGATGCTGGCAATGGGATTAGCATGAGCCAAATTATTTTAATGCTGTCGAAGGAAATCGGGAGCATGGTCAAGGCTACTGAATGGAAGCGTGTTTCTTTTTTTTTTTTTTGGGGGGGGGGGGGGGGGGGGTTAAGTAGACACTTCTAATTCCGCGTATTCAACGTCGACATAATACACCGAATGCATTTTACATTAGTGATTTTCAAAGAGCGATGGCTGCTCGATATGGGGTGTAAATCGATCGCTGTGCTAGACCTTGGCATAAACGGCTCTTCTTCCTATGCCGCCCCAAATTATTTAACTACTGTAGCTTTTTTCGTTTGCAGTTAGCTCCTGTGTATTATACCGTCGGGTGGCGATGCCTGATAATTCCTGTAGTTTTCCAGCAGCTCGCACGCTTTGCACATACTGATTTGATTTTGTGTGAATGTACTATCGCGATGAAAAGAAACGCGAGCAGTGGAGCAAGTGGCCGAAGCATAACTGAAAGTATAATGCGCGCCATCCAGTCATCAACCACCGCAAGGCGCGCACATCCGCTATGATCGCTCAGTGCGATGATTCACCATCTATACTGCGATATTTTTGTTTCTGTTCTGCTTCTCTATAATTTGAAAACGAGAAAAATTGACGGCGCAGTAATGACTACAGCGCAAACTGTAATATAGCAGCGACTCACTGCTGCTTCACACCCAGAAGAAAATAAGAGTTTAATTACTAGACGTTGTTTCTGGTCTAAATTTACGTTGGTGCTTCTGAGCTCCACTGGAACATCGACCTTGAACAGTGATCCTCTTTGAACAGCAATTAGCTAAAGTTAGAGCGAAGCGGAGGCAGAAAAACAGAAAGAAAGAAAATGCAGGGTTGCTCTCAGGGCTCGATCGTTTCGGACGAAGCGTAATTACTCGAGCAGGACACGAACCAGAGCTCTGTTGCAAAAAGGGCCGACGGACAGAACCTCCTTAAGCCGCAATCTTTATTTCCACCAACGCACTCTTCCCGTCCGGAGTAATTGTGACAGTTCGAGACATCGCACGAGTGTCTTCGTAACAGCCGGCGCCGATTGTTATCATTTCGACGTCCTAGAAGATTAGGGTGAAAAGTCGGGAAAGTTATACGCTGAGCAACAAGTTGCTAAAGAAACATCGTTTAGTGGAGCAAGGTCACTCGTCATATCTCTTCAAGTAAGGCAAAACAAAAGCAGGAAAGAGCAGGGAAGGGATGAGGAGGACGGTGAAATAACTCGTTCTTTAGAAAGAACAAAAATTATGTGTGGATCCTACGTACTGTCGGAATCGGTAGACTGCGGAGCTTTTTGACGACTTCCATCGTACATTCAATACCGATATGCTGTTGGTCTCGCATGCAGGTAGAACTTCAAGTAGGCGTTTATGTACTGGGTAGTGGGAAAAGTAACGCTTGAAGTTAAAAAGTCTATACCGCTTGCGAATACATGATTATTTGCTCCTAACTTCTTAGTGCTCCTTACCAATGGTCTAGTTACTCATCCCTCGGGCAAAACAACGCGTTGCAGCAGTGAAAGGCGCAATTCCGTTCCTGAAACCGCGGAGAGCCAGTTGTAACATCCCGATTGCGATTGTACGTCTAGAGACCCTCGCGTATAGTGTGCTCACAATGTCGTTATTTCTGTACTGAAGGCACTGGGCAGTGGGCATAGTGCTTGTGAAAGGGAAGACAACGAGAATTGCTGGCTTCCCCGTTTCGCCATAGTACCTACCTGCTTAAGCCTACCGCTACAACCTAGAACTAGTGCTGCTAGGCAAACACCCCCGTTGTATTTGGTGGAGGTGCGGGGTTTCTCTTCGACATCCTGGAACTCCGCAGTCGGACGCTACCACCAGCTCTTTCAATGGATGATCTTTCAATTTCTTTGCTCGTCTGCTAGCGTGTAATATCACCGTTTCCGCCAAATTATGTGTCACGCGGAAAATTCGTTCAACATAAACACAAAAGAGTACCCGCATGATATTTCTGAGGCTTCATAGAGAGAGAAAGAGAGAGAGGCAAAGGAAAGACAGGGAGGTTAACCAGAGTATATCTCCGGTTGTCCACCCTGTACTCATGGAGGGCGAAAGGGATGCGATAGAGGAGAGAAAAGCAATTTTAGCGCTACATAACAGTCCTAGACCTCCAACCACTACAATTGATGAAAAAAAGTTATATTGGAAAGCCTCACAATGCGCTGGGTAATTTAATATAACTTTTATAAGGAGGTGACTTTGCCGTGGCATCATACCGCAGAAAGGGGTGACGCGAGAGCACATCGGGACATTTTGATACTCGCTCCAGCTCACCGGCCCGTCTGCTATGCTGCCACATCGGGCCGTAGATGATGTCATAGAAACTGGACCCATGTCGGACAAAGTATAAAACAAACTGCGTCAATCACAAAGGTTGCGTAGTAGTAAACTGGGCCTATCCAGGAGACTGTAATTGAAGGTGGGGACCTAGTCGGCCGATCCTTACCTCACTGCGCGATATGTGTCTTTGCAGCGGCTTTGTTTTGCTTTGTAACGCGAGTCCGATTCGCAGGCAAGTGCACTCGTCATATTCCCGATAAGGCTGTCGCATAACAGCCGCTCGGCTGCAGCATGTGGGCCTTCTTAGCCTCTGCCTTCGGGTTCGGCGTCCGTGTCTCGCGGATTAGAGGCAGCTATGACCTCCGCCACGTAGCTGTGGCGCCGAGAAAGGAAGCACGAAAGACATTTCGGAAGTAAAATAAGGTTTACAAAGAACATATCATGGTATAGTCTCAGCGAGAGGTCTCCGCGTTCGCGTGGGTCACATGGCGGAGGTTATCGATTGATTGATCACATTTTTTGTCAGAGATGTAAAAGTGATAAACATGCATCGCAATGTTTCATCGTTCCGTGTACATGCACCTCTGCTAATAGTGATTCCTTCATCGATCGCAAAATGTCGTTGCAAGTAATCGCTGCGTCCACGTCGTATACCATGTGTCCATTTGAATTTCCTTGCACTTAAGCAGAAGGCGGCAATAACTATAAAAGTGGGACGTAAAATATGATTTGGCACACAATGTGAGCCTACTTAATTGAAAATATTAAATAAACTACAGTTAACGTATATTTGAACAAATGTGTTGAATATGCCCTAATCTATTGCTTGTTTTCTACTTACAGTCAACTAACATTGTTCTAGCATGGAAGCTTCGCCCGATTCATTGCCGAAGTTTTCTTTCTGCAACTTATTCAGGTGTTTATAGACGGATGCATGTCTTTCTTCCCTTAAAAAGCTGTACTTAACAATTACAAAGCCACTTCCATGGCCAGTCATATGCGCCGTCAATTATACAATATATTACTATTATCCTTATGAAAATTAAAGACTTCTCCCAATGTCATTGAACCCGTCTTGATTACAGAAATCTTCTTACACAACTTTTTTTTGTTTACTAACAGTGGTGTTACGATATCTATATATAGCTTACTCAGCTGTAACTTCTCTCTCGCTAAACCTAACCCTTATACACATGATCGAACCACTAAAATACCTTCTCTATTTTGAAATTATACATGTGATTTGCTGTCAAGCAGGCGAGATATTACGTTGCTCACTTATAAAGGGTGCATGAAATCGACGGAACTCAGTCACCAATGGACAACCGCGCGTATTCACGTTGATAGTGCCTTCTTTCCTCCCTCTCCTTTCTTTATTTTCTTAACTTGAACCCCTTCCCCCGTGTAGGGTAGTAAACGGGGTGTACGTCTGGCTCACCTCCCTACCTTTCCTGCTTCTCCTCCTGCTATAATCTGGAAGGTTCCCGTCCTTCACTGCTTCCCCATTTCACTGACTCACTCGCTCACCGTTTGGCTCCCTCCCTCCCTCATTCCCTCACTCACTCACACACTCACACACTCACTCACTCACTCACTCACTCACTCACTCACTCACTCACTCACTCACTCACTCACTCACTCACTCGCTAACTCACTCACTCACTCACTCACTCACTCACTCACTCACTCACTCTCAGACGCCCGTGAGTTCACTGACGCGCTTGTTCGTATATGCCACTGCCCATAGACTAGCCCTTGCATAGGCTCGACAGGCCGCGCTCGCGTCTACCATATGTCTCTGAAATGGGCACATAATTACTTCTTGGGGGGCTAGAATGGTTTTCCGTCAGCGAACACATTGAAACTGGGAGCGTAATTCATTTAAAACGGAAAAGACGCCCTGATCCACCCTACAAAGAAAATGTTTCGCCAAGCAGTTCGGCAGCTGCTTCCTGAAAGTGGTTTATGGATAGAAAATCGCGCATACCGACACGCGCTACCACGCCCGGCGATCATGTCCTCACCCTCTCCCGGCTCTTTCTGCTGCTACGCTGCGCGCTCTGCTTGCGGGACAGGAAAATACACACCGCAAATCCAAGGGCGCGCCCGTCGCCCATCAGTACGTCGGGGCCTAGTCAACAAGACCACTGCGCTACAAAGTGAATGCATGCGTGCGCGAAGACTGCAACGTGCATTCTGGAACGAGCACAGCGGTGTGAAGAGGGACTGAGCAATTTGTTCAGACGGCCCGCCGAACAGCCCTTTAATTTCGGCCTTTTTGGCTGGCTGACTGGCAGGATGCACGCATGTACGCACAGGGCGCTCCCCGTGCCACCTGTCAACGTTTGCTCGCACAGCGGCGAGACATGTGCTTAATTGGAAATTACGAGGCGCTACGGCATTACTATTTGCTAATACCAGGTCTCTGCTCTCGCTAACGTGGTTTAGTCGCGCATAACCACTAGTCCTCAACCAACAAAGTGATGCATCAGTCGCGGTTATATTGGCTCAAATAAATAGGTAAAATTATAAATTTCGAAGGATTCGATACGCCGGCGGCGCCAGCCGCATTCCGACGTGGGCGGAATGCAAGAACGCTCGTCTACTTTGATTTCACTGCACATTAACAAACCTCAAGTAAACAATATTAACATGTCACCCTCCCCTATATATATAGCGTCTCTCACAACCCTAAATGTCTATTTTGGAATGCTAAGCCTCATAATTAATTCGAACGTTCAGTCTTAGACAGTTGTTGTCGCCAGATGAATGGCATTGTGGAGAAAGCGGTTTTTACAAAAAACAGTCACTGTTTCCCTTTCTTTGGTAGTATCTCAGATTTACCGTTTCGATAACCACAACCTTCGGAAGCGCTGCTTGGCGAACAAAGGTCATTATTACGCTTGACGTCCCTAACAATGTAGAAGACAGATCATCGCGCATCAATTATTCTTAAAAAAGTGAGCCCCTGTTTGAGTAAAGAGCATATTTGGCTAACTTGGTTCAAGTAGGTTCTAGTGACTGGTCGCAAAAGAAGCAGACAGTGACTAAACCATTGAAAATTTCCAGCCTATAATCATCAATCAATGTTCCAGTCCTAATGATACAGCTGTAGCGGCGTTTTATGGTCAATCAGGCGCTTTTTTCTGACTCCTATAGCAATTTTAATCATAGTGCTCACAACTCTGAACTACCAGTACATGACCACTGAACCTTTATGAGTTTCTGTTAATATTACTTGCTCCGTGGTGTACACTACCAAAATTCAAGTACGCGGGTTAGGCACTTCGGGTGTCACTTTTTTCAGACGTCTGCCTAATTATCTCGACAGCAAAAAGACTTTGCAGTTATACCCATCACTCATGGTAAATCGGCGTTGGTCTTTATTTCTCCCCTAAGTTCGGCTTGCGAATGAAGAGGGTAATTACGTTCGGTGCCCCTGGTATTACAGAAGATAGATCACTTGTTCATAGCTGCGGAGAGACAAGCTTTCAGATATTTCGAGAGACACTCGCGGTCTGCGTTCCAAGCTTGTTCGCCTGAAAATCACCGAGGAAATGTTTGCAACATCAGATACTACGTGGTCCATGATAAAAAGGAAAAACAAAAATTGGGGGATCTCACACATACGTGTGTATCGTTGACTCCTGACAAGTGGGGCTTTATGTTTTCTTTACGTTTTCTTTTTGTTCACTGTAGTGACTGCTGAAATGTCTCGACTTCGCAGTGGGCTGGCGCGAGCCAATGGGGTCCCGAATCAAGGTATCCACCCTAGAAGGAGGATGCCCCCCCCCACCCTAATAGAAAGAAATGGATCGGGCTACCCTAGCACAATTTAGCGAACCAATCTGTTCCCGTTAATGTATTAGCGCTCCCGCGCTGACAACGTTCGGTCATGCAAAAATAGGCATTTGTTTAATGCTGAAACTATAATTATTCGTTCAAATGACCACCTGAAATACCCCGGAAACTACCCCTGGCGTCATACGTCAGGGCTAAATTTCGCCGAGCCACCCCTACAAGCTACAAAAAAACTTACTTTGACTAGTTTTTTACGTTGTATATGTAATTGGACAACGGAGTATGTGCAACTGGGCATGTGGCTCTTGGTATGCAAACATTCTTGGCCAAATCTTGAGAATGGGTATGAACCACTGGCTAGGTACTCGAATATACAAGTTCAACAAGAGGCAGGAAGTGAGGAAGTCAGCGACAAAAGTAGCTGAGAGCGGAGAATGAAGTAAAAGCTACACAATGGGACCACAGCGTGGATGGACTGAGCAAGGGGAGTTGAGCTAAAGAGAAGTGAAGGGAAGACATTTCAGTTGCATGTTACATGCGCCCTCCTGGAGCAGTGCTTGTAAAAAATGCAATCTATCGTCGCGACTAAAAAATCGACCCGCGACTTATACAACACCAATCAGAACCTTGCCTCTTCAGACACAGCGATCACCGAATGGGGGCGTCCGTGCCCACTGCCTCACCGCACGGGCAGCCAGCGGCGAAGCGTAAACAAACTGGACCATACTCCGCAGTGCCGGCATGCTTAGGGGACAAATGCATACAACACGCGTTAAGAAACCTCCTCCGCTGTGCTTCGGCAGACTCACATATTCAAGGAGCGAAGGCCCCAGATTTTCTCTCTCGCACCCGCTCTTACTCTCGCCTGTGCAGAAACGTGGAACGCCGTGAGAAACGCCACGCCCCGCTGTACCTACTAGCAATTGTAAAACGCCACGCGGTCGCGAAATGCGCAGTTGCTGCCGGAGCACAAGGCCGCCTCCACGGTCTCTCGCGCGATGGAAAACAGCACGCTTGCTCTCCGCTTCCTTCGTTCGCGTGCGCCAGATTGAGCCGCAATCGCCGGCTTCCATCGCGTGCGTTCACTCTATATGGAACATCACGACGACGGCAACGGTAGAAATGCGCTTGGAGTTTCCATACAATTGCTATCGCAATAGAAAGAAAATCTTCCATACTGCTGAAGGTATATTTCTCATTTGTGCCTTTAACGTTTTCACAACAATGGCCAATGTATTCAAAAGAAATGAATCCTTCTGCTCACAATTTTTGAAAAGCGTAATAAACGCAGGTATTCAAATAGTGCGACCCATATCAATTAGGTCATCCAGCGCCCACAAAAATGCAATACCGAACTACGCACTAAAGTAAACAGATTTCTTGCTGAAAACACTTTTCCAAAACTCGCGTAATAAACGTAACGCTTTCATATAAACTGCGAACAGACCTACCACTCCCAGGGCTCTACTAACACTCCCAGGGTTCTACTAGGACACATAAATACCAAAGAAAGTGGATGGGAAAACGGCGCCGCGGTAGCTCAATTGGTAGAGCATCGCACGCGAAATGCGAAGGTTGTGGGTTCGGTTCCCCCCTGCGGCAAGTTGTTTTTTCATCCACTTGAATTACCTTTAACTTATAGTTTCTTTATTTCATTTATTAAGCACAAGCAATTTCCCCTATGTTGTCCTTCGTGTCAGTGTTTGTTGGCTTGTTATGATATGACTAATAAAAATCGAGCCCCTCGTTTAACCCCCTTTGTTCTCGTTTGTTACCTACTGCCCACGCTACAAAACGGTTCTCATGGTTGGTTCTAGAGCTATTTATGTTTCCCTTAGGATTGCAAATTATCCGCCTGCGAAAGCGCGACAGCGTATCTGGTGCCGAAAACATGACATCGCTGTCATTACGACGACTAACTTTCTTGACATTATGGGACAACGTCATCATGGCGGGCATCACCATAAGGGGTTTCACGAGCTTCTAGACGCGTATTTTAACTCGATGTTCTCCACGTGTAACGGCAAGACCTGCCAACAGAAGGACGGCGTGTGCATCGGTTCATGCATAGCGGCCTGGCTGAGTGACATATCGCTAGCCACGTAAAGCCGTCTACTTTCCGAACGCCTTCCGTCTTTTGTGGTTAAAGTCTTCAGGTGTGTAGATGATGTTTTTTTTTTTAGTTTTTTGAGATTCTGACACCAACACTGTCGAAACCAGCTGGCGTGCTTTTTACCCTACATGTTTGAAGATTGTATTTGTCCATTTGTATTAACCCAGAGCTGCCAGTTGCCGGCTCGATTTGGTCTTTAGATCTCAAACTGATTTTTAGGAAGGATCATCTCTGCTTTGTATATGAACCCAGAGCTAACGAAGCTCTCTTGCCATTTAGTTCAGCCCATTTTGAGCTCATCAAAGGAGGAATCGTTAACCTATGCTTCAAAAACTCCCTTTCAAAGTAATGTCACCACTTAATGAAAAATAGCTTCTGAAAACAGGCCCGCAGGCTTCAGCAATCGGGTACGTACCCGGGCAGCCAATTGAAGTCAGTAGCGGCAAGCTTGCAAAAGCACGAGAAAACTAGCAACCCCAATTTTGCCATATTAAGAAAGAGAATCACTGTCATGCCTCACATCCACACATTGTCCCATAATCTGAAGAAAGGTGGTCGGCGAGCTGGCATTGATGTCGTGTATTCGGCACCAGACAAGCTGTCGCGCTTATGCAGGCAGGTTAACTGCGATCCCAAAGAAAAAGAATAGCTGTGGTTCTTGTTTGCTCATTCGATAATATGTTCCAGATAACATTCCTGAATGGTCGATAGATTTCTGGTTTTTACTTCTAAAGTTTTGTGCGTGACTCGGCGTGAATAACCTACATAAGGCAGGCTTGTTGCGAAAATAAACTTAGTTGTGAGTGGCGCCGTACCTGTCGTTTGTGTTCTTCTTCCCGAGTCCTGGTATTCTGCGCCTTGCCTTTACTACTTCAAGAGTTTTACTTGAACAATAGCTGCAGACCCAACCATAAAAACGGCTTTGTCGCGCACACACCAGGTGTTGTTTACAGCATTCCCCTTTCCTGTGGCCGCGAATACATTGGTTACAGTCCTAATTTCGCCCAAAAGAAGGGGGTGGGGGGGCAAAGTCTTTCTGATTCGCCCTCGTAGAAGTGCAACACGTTATCTGCATGTTGTTTGTTGGAAGTTCCGAATACGTGTCACCCATCTGTAATTTTTGTTGTGCCATACCGTGATATTTAAGCCTGGTTTATGTACACGATAAAAGTTCTTGTAGGTCAGCGCTCTTCCCTGTTGCTTTGACTATTTCTCAAGTAGATCGTAGCTCTCCTAAGCGAAAATGCAGCAATTTCGGCCGTCCCCAAGTCAAGGTGAAGTACACTCGTAAAGACTTTTTAGAAGCAGCGTTGGGCTACAGGGATGTCTAATAAATGTAGTTTACAACATATTGAAATATTTTTATCCTGCGGCATAAGAGATTTGTGAAATTGGTGCTCAATTATTTTGTTTTGCAAATAGTGGCAATTCGTTTAAATAATGGGACGTCTGCACTAAGGCTGCTGGTTGTCCAAATTCCATAGAACTTAGCTGCATCTCTCTTAATTGCGGCAAATTTCATTCAGATCAGTTCAGGAGTCGGCCAAGTGCTATACTGGGTTTCAAGTGTATACTACTGCCGAAATCCAAGTCAGCACCGAGCTAAAGCTTCCACTTAAACTCCCCCCCTCCCTCCTCTTTCTCTTTCTGGTTATTAGTTGGCTGAAGTAGAGTATACAAAAACTGGTAGCGGGGGACCATGCAAAAGGTAGTCAGGGACAAACTTACAGTTTGCGTATTCTGCTGTTACCTGAGCCCTGCGTGATCAAGCGTTTTTCTGAAGAGGAAGCCTGCAGCATCGGATAAGAAAGGTATGTGCGCCCGAGTGGCTACTTAAGGGGGGCCGTGTCATTCTTCGCTTTCCACCTCGTTCATCGAGAAGCATGCACGAGTTATAGCTTACCCAAGCTAATACGCTAAAACTTTCTTCTTAGAGAATAAGCGGAAAAAGTACCTTCTACCTGTGTGCCCGTAACATCCTTTGTTATTTAAATCCGTAATTACCTGTGAGAAAAAGCTTCACGTCTCTTTCCGGCATTCTTAAAAGGCACTGGTTTGCTGGACGTGCAATGGCAAAACACGCGGTGGCGACCGAGGTGGAGCACTCGGTCGCCAGGCTTTATCTATGTGCAGACACGAAAACAGAACTGCCAGCTTCCCAATTGGCAATCTCTGCCTCTCGCAGAGATTGCCTCTGGTCGTTACTAGGATAGACACCAGAAATGGCAGATATCGTGGTTGTCTGCGAGACCAAATTATTGTGTATACTGGTAGTTCCTCAACCATGCGACGCCACGTGGCCAACTTCTCTGGTAATTAGTCTGGCAGCTATTCCTTCCCCTTGTTACCGACATAATCTGTGCTTCTCCGACTACCACCTAGACCTCGTTTGCTGTTGTTAGCTCTCGTCGGGCCTGATTTTTTGAAGTTGTGTCATTTCTTCGGACATTATTACATCCTTTTTTCACTGCGATATGAAAAGGAGTAAAATGTCTAAAGCTGCTTCTGTGGCTAATATTCAAATTATAGAAAGCACGAAGTAAGGATACTTAGACGTTAAATACACTCACATGAATATTTTAGTGACGCAAATTTCATACTATTGTTTGTGAGTAGAAAAGTCATACATTTTTTAGTAATAGGCAACGGATTAATGAGACAGACTGCAAACAAACATCACAGAAAGCGAAAGACACATGTGCATTGTTGCAGTGCCCATTTTGTAGTTTATATTACTGTGCCAGTATGCACATTTGCGTAATGTAACAAAATACTCAGTCACTCACTGCCGTGTGACTCATGAAAGTTTCGTGGAGTGGATAAGGCTTCGTCATTCTACGGTTACCCCAGTTCAAAAGGTGGCAATAAGAGAGAGAGAGAGAGAGAGAAAGTGGAAACCTTACTCAATAATTTGAATCAGTGGTTCTTCCATAGTCTAGGAAACCGTGCACCTGCACTGCCAGCTTGATCCTGCCCACCAGGCGTTGCTTGTCCTCAAGGTCCGCGAACGTCAGCCGATCCTTCGGCTGGTCTTCCGTCGGTGCTTTAATGTTGTTTAGTCTTGGGTGTCAGCCAAGCTCCCATACCCAGTAACAAAAATTAAAGAAAGAATAGAAAAGGATTAGCTGCTGTCTGAATCGTTTTCATAGTCCCTTTTGCTTACAATATGCCTTCAATGAATGCTTTCAAAACTGAGTTGCAGATCTGGTTATCTTTGGAAAAGAAATTTAAAAGAGACTTCAAGTTTAGCGCTGAAAAACTACCGAGTGAGCAAATTTCGTCGCGAAGATTGGAAAACATTCTTCATGCTTTCGGTTAATTTTATCGTGTCGCCAGCCTATTGCGTTTGAGTAAACATAACATGCACAAAGAAGACATCAGAGTGAACAAATTCAAGAATGTGCGGGGTAAATGATATAAATATAGGTTAAATGTGCGTTCGCGCGGTTGTAGAGCACGTGTTGGTACTTACACTGGCTAACCTCCCTGTCTCCCCACCCCTTGTGTCATCTGTAATGGAAGTGTTTCTGCTGGAGCAACATCAAGAAGAACGAATAATTGTCAGCTTATAAAGAAATATTAAGGAACGAATCACTGGAACGAGTGAAATTACCCTCGGGCAAGCAGTAGGCCGAAACGAACGAACGAACGAACGAACGAACGAACGAACGAACGAACGAACGAACGAACGAACGAACGAACGAACGAACGAACGAACGAACGAACGAACGAACGAACGAACGAACGAACGAACGAACGAACGAACGAACGAACGAACGAACGAACGAACGAACGAACGAACGAACGAACGAACGAACGAACGAACGAACGAACGAACGAACGAACGAACGAACGAACGAACGAACGAACGAACGAACGAACGAACGAACGAACGAACGAACGAACGAACGAACGAACGAACGAACGAACGAACGAACGAACGAACGAACGAACGAACGAACGAACGAACGAACGAACGAACGAACGAACGAACGAACGAACGAACGAACGAACGAACGAACGAACGAACGAACGAACGAACGAACGAACGAACGAACGAACGAACGAACGAACGAACGAACGAACGAACGAACGAACGAACGAACGAACGAACGAACGAACGAACGAACGAACGAACGAACGAACGAACGAACGAACGAACGAACGAACGAACGAACGAACGAACGAACGAACGAACGAACGAACGAACGAACGAACGAACGAACGAACGAACGAACGAACGAACGAACGAACGAACGAACGAACGAACGAACGAACGAACGAACGAACGAACGAACGAACGAACGAACGAACGAACGAACGAACGAACGAACGAACGAACGAACGAACGAACGAACGAACGAACGAACGAACGAACGAACGAACGAACGAACGAACGAACGAACGAACGAACGAACGAACGAACGAACGAACGAACGAACGAACGAACGAACGAACGAACGAACGAACGAACGAACGAACGAACGAACGAACGAACGAACGAACGAACGAACGAACGAACGAACGAACGAACGAACGAACGAACGAACGAACGAACGAACGAACGAACGAACGAACGAACGAACGAACGAACGAACGAACGAACGAACGAACGAACGAACGAACGAACGAACGAACGAACGAACGAACGAACGAACGAACGAACGAACGAACGAACGAACGAACGAACGAACGAACGAACGAACGAACGAACGAACGAACGAACGAACGAACGAACGAACGAACGAACGAACGAACGAACGAACGAACGAACGAACGAACGAACGAACGAACGAACGAACGAACGAACGAACGAACGAACGAACGAACGAACGAACGAACGAACGAACGAACGAACGAACGAACGAACGAACGAACGAACGAACGAACGAACGAACGAACGAACGAACGAACGAACGAACGAACGAACGAACGAACGAACGAACGAACGAACGAACGAACGAACGAACGAACGAACGAACGAACGAACGAACGAACGAACGAACGAACGAACGAACGAACGAACGAACGAACGAACGAACGAACGAACGAACGAACGAACGAACGAACGAACGAACGAACGAACGAACGAACGAACGAACGAACGAACGAACGAACGAACGAACGAACGAACGAACGAACGAACGAACGAACGAACGAACGAACGAACGAACGAACGAACGAACGAACGAACGAACGAACGAACGAACGAACGAACGAACGAACGAACGAACGAACGAACGAACGAACGAACGAACGAACGAACGAACGAACGAACGAACGAACGAACGAACGAACGAACGAACGAACGAACGAACGAACGAACGAACGAACGAACGAACGAACGAACGAACGAACGAACGAACGAACGAACGAACGAACGAACGAACGAACGAACGAACGAACGAACGAACGAACGAACGAACGAACGAACGAACGACCGACCGACCGACCGACCGACCGACCGACCGACCGACCGACCGACCGACCGACCGACCGACCGACCGACCGACCGACCGACCGACCGACCGACCGACCGACCGACCGACCGACCGACCGACCGACCGACCGACCGACCGACCGACCGACCGACCGACCGACCGAGCCGACTCGAACCGAACCGACGACGACGACGACCGACCGAACGACCGACCGACCGACCGACCGACCGACCGACCGACCGACCGACCGACCGACCGACCGACCGACCGACCGACCGACCGACCGACCGACCGACCGACCGACCGACCGACCGACCGACCGACCGACCGACCGACCGACCGACCGACCGACCGACCGACCGACCGACCGACCGACCGACCGACCGACCGACCGACCGACCGACCGACCGACCGACCGACCGACCGACCGACCGACCGACCGACCGACCGACCGACCGACCGACCGACCGACCGACCGACCGACCGACCGACCGACCGACCGACCGACCGACCGACCGACCGACCGACCGACCGACCGACCGACCGACCGACCGACCGACCGACCGACCGACCGACCGACCGACCGACCGACCGACCGACCGACCGACCGACCGACCGACCGACCGACCGACCGACCGACCGACCGACCGACCGACCGACCGACCGACCGACCGACCGACCGACCGACCGACCGACCGACCGACCGACCGACCGACCGACCGACCGACCGACCGACCGACCGACCGACCGACCGACCGACCGACCGACCGACCGACCGACCGACCGACCGACCGACCGACCGACCGACCGACCGACCGACCGACCGACCGACCGACCGACCGACCGACCGACCGACCGACCGACCGACCGACCGACCGACCGACCGACCGACCGACCGACCGACCGACCGACCGACCGACCGACCGACCGACCGACCGACCGACCGACCGACCGACCGACCGACCGACCGACCGACCGACCGACCGACCGACCGACCGACCGACCGACCGACCGACCGACCGACCGACCGACCGACCGACCGACCGACCGACCGACCGACCGACCGACCGACCGACCGACCGACCGACCGACCGACCGACCGACCGACCGACCGACCGACCGACCGACCGACCGACCGACCGACCGACCGACCGACCGACCGACCGACCGACCGACCGACCGACCGACCGACCGACCGACCGACCGACCGACCGACCGACCGACCGACCGACCGACCGACCGACCGACCGACCGACCGACCGACCGACCGACCGACCGACCGACCGACCGACCGACCGACCGACCGACCGACCGACCGACCGACCGACCGACCGACCGACCGACCGACCGACCGACCGACCGACCGACCGACCGACCGAACGAACGAACGAACGAACGAACGAACGAACGAACGAACGAAATAAATAGAGAAAGAAAGAAGAAAAGAACGAAAAGAAAGAAAGAAAGAAAGAAAGAAAGGCTGTATTCACTGAAGCTTTAATTAGCTGCTGACATGCGGCCAACGAGTTCCCGTCAAACAATGGCGATCGCCCGGTATGCCATTTCAGCACGCACCCGCAACAAAGAAACTGAATATAGAAAAGGTGGCGTACTTTCCTTCATGAGTCGTTTTATGCCAGCCGCGACTCAATATTATGGGGACAAAAAGACGCTTCGTGAACAAAGGCTGCACGTCTGCTTTAAGAAAACCGCTTTGAAGACGCTCATTTGATGCCCGGAGGGCTCACGTGGATGTAATACTCCCACGAAACTCGGTATTAAAAAAGAAAAGTTACAGCGCACTCACTTGCAGCTCTCGTGAAGTGATAACCGAGTACAACACCGGAGGCAAACTTCGGTGTTGTCCAAAAGGTGGAATGACATTTTCAAACACCTAACTTGGAAGGAAGTCGCTTCCTTCTCGCACAAAGCGCGCTGCGAAAACCGCCGCTGTTGACATAAGTATAACAGGAAAAAAAAACGCCTTTATTTACATTATCGATGAGCGTTAGGTAGTGAAAAAAGAAAGAGCTGTGTAAAAAGCTTGACTAGTTCACACGACCCCAAAATAAACGATACAGTAATATGGCTTTCTTCTTATCCAAACAAACTTCCTAAAAATGAAAACAGAAAGTGGCCGTATCTAGGCCCCTGCCGTTCTTCCCCATAGGGTGCGTGGCTAGGCAAACATAAGACGCAAGGAGAATTTAGAAGATAATTCCACTAATTGCCTAAAATTTTTCTAGTTCACTTTCTACTTGCTAGCCTTAGACCCCACGTTGCAATTGAGAAAGTTAAATAGACCAGTAGTGAAGTCATGTCAGCTTAGCAGATAATCTTAAGACTAGCACCACTTTCGAGATATCCGAGCCTAAAATCGGTTGTAAAATGTTTCGGCGTTCCAGTTAAACTCGTCCCGAACTATTCGAGGCACGCTTTTGAGAAATGGTTAATTAGGCTTGTAATTCATTTCGTAGCACGTTATAAGGGTTCCTCTTTTTCCTTTTCCGCAGTGCATATTTAGGAAATGAGTGAACAGCTGCACTAATGTCATAAAATAAAACTACAATTATTAGAGCAAAATGGCAATGGCTGCAGTCAGTGCAGTAAAAACAAAAACAAAGAAAAAAGAAGGAACTGTTAGCCCTAGGAACGGGCATCAACGATTTAGAACGCTTCCACGCCTCGGAAGGGCGATTGATCAGGCTAGCGAATTTGACATGCCCAATAACATCTTCACTACACTTGTCGTTTGGAATAATGCTCGTGCAATGTAGCTGTGTATAAGTGTCTGCATCTCTCGCACAGAATCTTTATCTTAACGTCACTTGCCGCAACTTGTCAGCCTTTCAATAGAGGCCATTGCACTTCTATAGCTCAGATATAGATCATTGCATCGGCAGGGAAAAATACATTTACAGCCTTTATGCCCCGATCAGGAACAAATATTTACGCCTGTTTTAGGTCGTCAGCTTCAGCAGCGAGAACGTGCGTAATATAACGTTTCTTATATGAAAGCGAAACATGGCCGCTCTGAGATGACCGGCCACGCTACGGAAACGAGCTTTCGGATTGACAAGGCTAAGAGTTCGATGAAAAAAAAAGAATAAGACACTGCATCTACTTAAGATTAATGAACACATGCTCGTAGAAAATTCTCTCCAACTGCGAAGCGGCTGACTGAAAGATGCCTTACTTCCCGGTCATGGTTAGCGTTCGAAACCTCTAGAAAACAAAATGGGATATCTTTTTTTCACGTCTCCTGTAATGGCAATGGAGTCCATCTGATCCAAGATTGCCGCGTACCGACATGTATTGGGACGATGGCTGACTTCTTCCTCGTAGTACACATCTCATCGAAATGACAGAGCCCACCGTGGAAGGTCGTTCGAAAAGGACAGTGACACCACCAAAGTGGGCGCCAATCTTTCAACGAGCGCCGTCCACGATAAGGCCGAAGCGCATTCAGCATCGGTGGTAGCTTTATTGCTCGTTGGATTACTTCTGGTGAAGGGACTTCCGATAATACTAACGTGCAAGGTAATGTAATGCAGCAAGCCGAACAAAAAGCACAGCCGCATATCGCAGTAACCGAGGGGTCCTTGAACGATGCGTGGCAGTTTGTTCTTTAGAAACTCTTTCCTTCTTGTAGTCGCCTAAGTATGCTTTATTTTTTTTTAACTGCTTCTCTAACTTTTAGCGACCTAGCAAGTCCTTCTTAACGGGAAAGGCAATATTTCCTTCAAATAAAGCAGTCCATGTCTCAACGATTCTACTCGTCTCGTTAAAATATGCGTCTTTTCTTATGTGGAGGGTGCTTTCTCCGTTGAAAAAATACTGAGTTAGGCGTAGCAAGCTGTTGCCGTCTCGCGCAGATAGTTGAGCGAGACGCGTGGTGTGCTCCCGTTAGGACAAGATTGTTGTGACGTCGCGCACCACCAGTGTCACTTTGGGGAGCGTGTGTTTTCGCTGAAAGTACATGACACGAAACGAAATTAAACACGGTTCACTGGACAGCTAGATAATGAGTCGCCTACGAATCGCACGAGGCCAATACAGGTAATAAAAATGTAAACAGTGCAGAAGGCGCGTTTTCTCACGTATATCGTACTCTATAGTGCTGCTACGTCAATGCCGTCTGCCCCATTCCGTGTAGGTATTTATTTTCGATATTTTCATGAAAGCAATTTACGGTCTAACATTGAGCTTCAGTTTTACGATTCTTTGCCAGAGGAGGTCGCCCTAAGGTCGGCGTTCTGGCTCTGAGGTCGCATAGGGTCTTGCCTTTAAAACACCCGTTGTTTTTACCGCACCGCTTGGATGCCATACGCGCCCACGTGGAAAATTTCTACAGACGTTATACGTCGAGGGAACTATTCGTCACGACATCATTTCCTTTATTTTTTTCTAGCTAGTATGATTATTTTCATTATAATTCCTTACAGCTATTTATTTTTGTTTATTTGTTAACTTGTTTTTCGTTCCTAGCTGAATATCATATAGAAACGGAGTAGTTGAAGTTCCATCTACGCCTATCTCTCGACAGCAATCGATTTACAAAAGAACAGAAAGGAATTTCGATTTATCGGAAAGTGAATTTATCCTCCTACGTGGCACAAGTTCCAGCCTACCGGTTTTAATATGAAAAAGTTTCATTTTACAGCAAAGCCCATGGGCCATTTCTTTTTAATTTATCAAAGTTCAATAAAACAGTCCTTGCTCAGATGCAGGTGTGCCGCCTAGGCAACGTTGGGCAACATTCCGCCTATGTGCGCTATGATATAGGTGCTAGTGAACATGAAGAAAAAGTATTTTGTTCGGTCACAAGACACAGACATTTGCAAATGTCCTTGCCATGGCGAATACTGGTTACACGTTCAAATGTTGGTAACAATCACATACTGTAGGAGTGGATATAGACGTTGCTCTTTTCATTTAGCTGCAGCTATGTGTCTCTGTCACAAGTAGTCCAGCCGTAACTCACCTGAGTCACAGGGACGCGATTTCTTGTGCTTCTATACCCAGTTTCTAATATTTCTAGCTTTTCTTATGCTCCAGAAACATCTTATACAAACAAATACAAACAAGCCCTTTTTCTTTCTTTTCAATGTTTCTAAATTTTGTGTCCGAAATCAACCTTCCGAGTGTCGCAGTTCGTTCAAGTGCAGAGCCATGGGAGGATCCATTTAATTTTGTAGCAAAAGAATCCGTTCCTTCTCAGTGTCCCGAGCCGAGGTATTTTGTGTTCGTGAAAGAATACTGTAATGATAAATGCCGCGCCCGGATACAGCACCTGATATCTTAACTGTAGGATCTACCAATAGCAACGACACAACAACAAAAAGGAAAAAGAAAGAAAACCCAAGAAAATGAAACGGAGAACGAAATAGCTTTCTGTATCGACGTCGTAACTCTGCCTCAATGTCCTCGATGCCTCTGGGCCGCGACCCAGTTCCATACTGCCGCTGACACGAGCTTTATCACTCGTGCCGAGCATAGTTTCTCTTCTATACGGTGGTCGTTAGTTTCAATAGCGTTCGCATATCGCCGTCCTGCAAAACAGTTTTACGCACTTGGCTTTTGGTTTTCTTTTTCCACGAGCCGCACTGCAGGGGGCCTCAGCAGGCGGTGCAGCAGTTATCTCCACCACGTGCCTACTTTTGAATGCTTCTCTTTCATGCTCCCTCTGCGTAGAGAGTCACTTTCACACGTCGAGTGGCCTTGCAGGGCGTGATCGTACATGCTTACAACGCATTCGGAGGCACTTCGCCTATAGGAACTACTAGTCGCTCAAACTGCTACTGACTTGATCGCGACTGTGTAATCTGTGAAATGTCTGCAATATCGCCAACTACGTTTTATGCGCCTGCACACTATTTGTGGCTTGAAGAGCTATTCTAAAATCTTATAAGTTAACATGCTAGATGCGTTTTATGCATATTCTTTTTATTGATGTGCCCGTGGTAGCAAAAATGCGCACTACACAGTGAAGTACTTGTGACAGGAAGTGTAACCGAAGAAAATTGCACAGTCTGAACGGCATTGAAAAAAAAAAAAGAACACAGCAATGCACTTGAGCATATGCTACTAAGGAAAAAGATGTCAGTCCAGAAGACAAGAGTTTACAAAATAAAGTCAACGTAAGGACCATCTAAAACTTGTAGCAACGGCAGCGAAGTACAAGTCTATGTAGGTAAAACTTCACTATCGTAAGTAGGCTGTCATCAAAGTTTCAAGTTTTCTTGACTGACCAGAAAAAAAAAGGAATAATAACAGTCATGATGCCTTCGGACTGAACTGTGCTAAGTGCTCAATGGAAAACATGAATCGGTAAGCGTGACAATGCTAGCAGTTAAACTTTATTCTACATTGGTTTAGAAAAACAGAGGGAAAAAGATAATTTATATTTTGAGCCATAACCATGATCTCGTAATGAGGCACGCCGTTTTGTCCGACTCCGGACTTACTTTGGCCACCAGGGGTGATTTGCGGTGCCCCCAGTGCACGGGACATGGGCACTATTGCATTTCTCCCCATCGAAATGTAGCCGCCGCGGTCGATATTTGATACCGAGACCTGAAGCAGCGCCACGCCAGAGCCGCAAAGTGATCACGGCGGGTGAAAAACGGGAGAGGCCTGGTATGTCTTTAAGGTGAAACACGAGCTCGACCATGCAACTGCGTTTTGGAAGACTGGTGCTAGTGCTTCGCGCGAAACAGTGTTCCTGCCCCGTTTTCTCAAACGGTTCTCGGCGCGAAGCTCTTCCTCTAGTCCGTGATGAAGAAGAAAAATTTTTATGGGATTTATGGATATCCCCTTTTAAACGGGGCACTGAAAAATAGTCGCCTAGCCTACATTATTTAATCAGGTATGCTAAATATGTTTTCCATTCTAGTATTTTTGTGTGCATCCCTTTAATCTTCTTTTTTTTTTCTTTTCTCATCCTCAAAACTAGTCTGTATACCTTGTACCCCTACCGATGCCTGTAACGCATCCGATGGTATCAATCTCTAATTGTATCGATACATCCACGGAGTTGTCCACAGCGCTGCCTCTCAACTGCAAAAGGCGCTAGGCTCCACAAGAATTGCCATGGAGTGCCACTGAAGCGCAGTGATTATTTCTGTCGAGGTGGGCAGGCACTGGTACCCACACTTCTGAGTCGAGGTGGAGCGCTGAGTGGAGGAACGTTCTATAGCGCACGCGTGCGAGGCGGCCCGGCTCAGTGGAGCTCTGGACTAGGGGCCCATCCATGGCTGAAGAGGACCCAAGCTTCCAGAATGAAGACTTCGGCCTCGACCCGCTAAAACCTTAAAAGACTCAATAAAGTTTTCCATTCCATTCCATTCTATAACACGCGGGTGAATCTTCCTCCGCAATACTGGACTTAACCGGAGACTCTAGTTGCGTAGCAAATATTGCGAACGGCCTAGTATGCTTGTGTGTGTTGTGAGCTTGTGCATTATGTATTGCATGTGTCCCTTTATGTCATCTGGAGTACCATGTTAGCCATACGGAGAGACAAACATCTGCGGAATCCTAAAGGTATCTTTCTCTCTCTGTGTCTCGCTCTCTCTACCTCCATTTCTACTATGTTAAGAAAGAAACATTCGGCACGCACCAAGTTCCACCAGCATGCGCGGAACTTAAACATACCGTGGCGAAGCAACAGTGCGAAGGAAGGCAACATCTGAAGGACAAAGGTCAAGGAGCTGTCCTGTGTTCTTAAGGGACGTGTTGACCTCTATGCTCATTTCGTTTGTGCCCTTCTAAACACAAAGGGCATTAGCCACGTATTTGACGCGGCGATCGCTTGCGCTTTGCTAGAAAAAAACAATAACCTTCCCTGGATGAACCGAGAACTGCTGCACTTATCGCGACGTGCTGGTAGACTTCGCACTAAACGCTCGAACAATCCTGAGGCATGCGTTTTGTACGCTCAGGTAAAAAATGAACTCCAGAAAGAAACCACCTCGTCCAAAAATTTCTTATATCATGTTCAGTTGCCGAAACTGCTCAAGTCTAACCCCCGTAAGTTCTGGTCTTTCATTTCTCCTGGCTCTTCTTTTCCAGACCTTTTAAAATCAACAACAGTGTTGTTAACGATCCATTAGAGATTTCAGAAGCGTTTAATACATATTTTCAGTGAGTATTCGCCTCGGATGATTCCAGTCGTTCAACATTTGCAACTAACAATTCATATGCAATTGATGATATGAACATTAGCCTAGAAGGTGTTTTGAATCTCATACTAAACTTATATACTAAAAAAACCAGCCGGCCCTGATGGAATTCCGAATTCCTTTTTAGTACGATTCTTTCTATGGACATCTAAATATCTGTTCATTATATGTCAGAAGTCCCTTAATAGTGGCGTTGTGCCTTCTTCCTGGAAAACAGCTAAAGTACTACCTTTATATAAATCCGGTGACAGGCAGCTTTTATCTAACTATAGGCCCATTTCTTTAACTGCAACCTCATGTAAAATACTAGAACACATAATCTATAAGCATATAATACTTTTCCTTGAAAATAATAACCTATTGAACAGCTTTCAGCATGGCTTCAGTCGCGGTTTTAGTACTGTAACACAACTTACGGAGTTCACTCATGACCTTTCCCATTACGTCGACTTAGGTAATAAAATTGACACCATTTTCATTGACTTTAGCAAAGCTTTTGACACAGTACTACACTCTAAATTGCTTTTGAAACTCCATAATATTCTAAATAACCTTCAGTTAGTGTCTTGCATATCCAGTTTCCTTTCTTTGCGTTCCCAATTCGTATGCTATGATTCTGCGGATTCGTCTGTAGTCGACGTCACCTCAGGAGTGCCACAAGGATCCGTACTTGGCCCTCTACTATTCTTATTGTATATTAACGACCTTCCAGACCATGTTACTTCAAAAAATACGCCTCTATGCAGATGATTGTGTTATGTACCGCTCAGTTGATTCACTCGCTGATCATCAGCGCCTTAAATATGCCTTTGTTTCATTTTGTGACTGGTGTACTACTTGAAGAATGAGCATAAATTTTGATAAAACTGTTATAATGTCTTTTACGAACAGACACATGCCCGTATGTTATGATTATATATACAACGGTGTACCACTAACACGAGTTTTTCAATACAAATATTTAGGCGTCATTTTTACACCCACCTTGTCTTGGTCTAAACATATAGATTACATTTGTAGTAAAGCGTTAAAAAACTTGGTTACATCCGCCGGACGTTGTCTGCTGCTCCGAGGGACACTAAACTAGTAGCATACAAAACATTGATTCGCCCAATTTTAGAATATGCTTCCTCCGTATGGAACCCATATAAACAATGTGAAATTAATTGTATTGAGTCGGTCCAGAGGAAGGCTATTCGTTTTGTTTACCGTCATTTCGACCGAGACTTTTCACCGTCAGCTGCTCTTGCGGAATTAAACCTCCAGTTTCTTTCTAGATGGCGGCACATAGAGTCTCTGAAGATTTTCTATTCTTATAAGAACTCTCTTTGTCACCTATCAGATCCCTCCCTTTTAATGCCAGCTTGCCCGACTTCAACTAGAGCTTATCATGCCTCTAATATCAGATCACTCCATCCACGCACTAACACTTGCAAATACAGTTTCTTCCCCCGCATGATTGAACAGTGGAATTTGTTACTTGCCGAAGTTCGTTTGTTACCCATTTCTCAATTTTGAAATGCTATTGCTGATGTATAGTTCCTTCGCATTTTTATATTTCTATGTTCTTGTTTCTGCATATCATAATCAGTTTTCCTCTCATGTACACCCACTCCTGCCATAGCACTAACGGGCTGCAGTATGTATAAATAAAAAAAATATTTCTCTCTGCGCTCGCTAGAAGCCGCTCGTGCGCATGTCACGTTTTTGCATGGCGCTTGCTTAGTGTTAGAAAAGCCGCGGTGTGCAAAGTTCACAATGTACACTTTACTTTCGTGCAGCAGGTAATTAAATGAGGGACCCGTTGGCGAATAGATTTATAACGCCATACATTTCCGTAAGGTAAAGAACCTAAAACAAACATCCGTGATCCTACACTTAACTAAGCGCATCACAGACGTGATCTTTCGCGTTTCAATCACACGGTTTTTTGAGCAAATAAACTATCGGTGTCTAAAAACCTCATATTTTTTCACTAACTATTGTCATTTTCTTGTACCAGATAGCGAGCCTAAAGGTCAAAGCTTCGCCACTGGAAAATTTGTAAAATAAAAGTTCCAGTTCACACAGTCATTTAGGATACTAACGCCAGAAGACTTCTCGGCAGTTCGTGAACAGCCGCAAACTCTTTGAACTCTTATGTGGCACTTGGAAGCTTCAACCACACCTAAATTTGAAACTCCTTCTCACAAAAAGTACAACAGCGCATTCAAAACAACATTTATCTTTACGTTTGTCTTCTTGTACAGAAAAAGGCGTCTTAAAAATGGTTTCAATGTACACTGGCTTGAATTTCGACACGGCTAATGGCAGGCTGCTGGAACAACGGTCTTTATTAACGTTTTTATGCAGCCTTCACAGACGGCATTTCTCCTGCTTGCTTCTTTTCTGATTCGTAGATTACTCTCAATTCAATTTTCCCTGTGATTCCTGATTGCAAAACTGAACATCTCTTGTGCACGTATGGAGTTGTATTGGAGCGCAGTGAACAATGGTACAAGTAGAAAGGTCAGTGATCTCGAGGGAGTGCGAAAGCCCTGCCCAGCCGCTTGAAATGATTGGAATAGCCGTCGTTAGCGCTCCTAAAAAGCAAGGACAAATTTTAAGCGATTCCTGGCTTTTCGATCAACGTTTAGAGAACTGCTCCATGCTATCATTTTCAACTTTGCCTTGTATGACCATTCACGTACGTCACCTTTTGGAGCCAAGTGCATTTCGTGAGAACTTGATAGTAAGAATGAGAAACGCCGAATGCATTAGATTTTCGCATATAATGAAATAAGTACACGCTTGCGGGAACATTTTGCAATGCAGGAATAAAGAAAGGAAAGAAGGAAAGGAAGAAATAAATCTGCTAAAAAGGAATCGGAACAACTTCTTGACGTGAATGAAGCTCAGCAGTAGCAGTAAAATAGTTTGTTTCACTATTCTGACATTTTAGGCGTTACGAAACGATAATCAACAAAAACAAAGAAAAAAGAAAGAAAGGTCGAAAATCAGTTTGGACGACTCGCGATTGTGACTTCCAAAATTCCAATTGTAATGCTCCTTGCGCCATTTGAGAACATGGTGACACTTAGTGCAATCGATTCTTGCTTAGTAATGTCAAATTACAGCGCGGAACACCGAACAGTCTTTCGAGCTGAGAATGCATGTCCCTAAATGAGAGCCGATCTCGTCAATAATATCTTTCTTTGTACACAAAAGCACGGTATCTTTGTTTTGCCTGTAAAGAGAAAAGGAAGACAGAGGGAAAAAACAATCGTTTCATAGAAAAGCTGGGTATCGTGTAAGCTGAGCCAGAATGTGAAGGTATGTGAAGAGGGCTGGGATTTGGTGGAGAAGAAAAATAAGTATGGTGTGCGACGATTCACTGAAAAGAGCGGAATTTTTGCCAGCTCGAGGCAAATGGATTTTCTAATTAGCAAACATCTTCGAATAACTATCTCAGTGGCATGTATAAGGGGCACATTTTTGTTATTACGTGTTAAGAACAGTCGTTGATCACCTCTTCAGTGTGGAGTAGCAAAAAGGACCACCTCCGACTAAAGAGTTTGTACCACTGATGACGCTCGCTAAGTGTTGGTTTCTTTTCGCTTTCCTTCATTTTGCACTGCTCTTATCGGAAAAAGTACTAGCGAGTGTTTTACTTACCAGCCACAAAAACTAGACTGCGACAAAAACTATCTGCTATCTGATATTGTATTTAACGTCTCTTTTTTAGCGCTTATGTAACATTGTTTCGTCCGAACGCAATAAACATATTGCCGCGACAAACTTGGTGGCATTCAGGTTGCACGCCCTTTGTATTGCACACTGTGCACGCCGTACCATCGTGTTGTTCAGCAACAACAGGCAGCGATCTTCGTGGCACGGGCAGCCAATTGGACCCGGCTCGCATGCGCCACCCGCACGAGGTTTCACGCGAAGAGAAAGAGGAAGACGGTTCGAGGCCAGTTTTGAGAACGCGGCTACCGGGGATTTCTTCACGACCGCAGTGACTTTTACTTGTCGGCACAAGTTCGCCCTTAATAAATAGCGTTGTTTTATTAACATCGTTACAATATTTTATAGTTTGTGCAGAAAAATGGCAAATGTTATTCACATCGTTTTGTAGAGTATTGTTCATCCAATCTGTTGTCAACTGTGGCTTCATCTGTTGCAAGACCACGAGACCACGCGCTCGTTACCTCATCCGGGACTCTGGGAGTGTCAGAATCAAGCAGCATCAAGACAATGACGCGCGGATATTTCTGTTGGAGCTTATATTTACTTCAACAGTTTCAATAACCTTTTGGCTGAAAACTCAGCTTGCCGCATGGCTGTGCTGGTGTCGCTTGCGACATTTGCCATTGAAATCGGGAGGATTCATCGCATCCTTACCTCCACGCCTATTCCAAAGTACAGGAGCGTTTCTGCACTTTGCCCCTATGTAAGTTCATCCGCCTAGGCTAAGAATCGAACCCGACACGTCCTATTCAGCTGTAGAACACATTTAACATCGAGCCACTACTACAGGATCATCGATAAAGTCATCACACATCACGTCAACGCAAGTCGAATTTTCAACACAGGGTACACACACAGGGTTCGTAATCGAGTCTTGCAAGAATCGACTCCCCGTTTGTTCAGCCACGCAGCATTTCAGTTACTTTGACTTCTTCTATGAACTAACGTTCACTGACAGACAACGTCTGTCGACATTCGGCGAGATGGTTCGAGAGCTTAGCTAAAACCACGGTTGCTGTCTGCTGCATGTACGTGGCGTCAAAAATTTCGGTACAGCTCGCCGTTCACGATTCCGTTGCTAAGACTGTTCGAGTTATATAAAACGAGTTGCGTTGCTCGAAGGCTTCCTTAAGGACACAAACAAAACCAGCAGCCGTAAAAGAAAGGTATCTGATGCAAATAACAAAGTGGCGATAGGCTTTACTCTTCTCAAGCTCCCTTTCTTCATCCTTGGGGAGGAGGGGAGGGGCACCTTGAAAGCTTGTGTATCTATGCAGCAATTTCAGAAATGCATGAATGTGTTCTCTTTCATTCTTGCATAATACCCTAGCACCGAGGTTCGCCCAATAATCCATTTCCCGTTCTGCTAAATCCAAGCTCACGCTTTTGCATTCCTAACGTGTTATATGCACTGCGTACCCCGCAATGCCCAGCATTTTGCATCCGACGATGCCTGAAATCGCGAACTTCAACGAAATACGTCGGTGCACTAAGAAGTGAACATATATGAGCTATGATTCCGCCCACCAGGACAGCGGGGCAAAAAGGAAAAACGTGATGAGATGAAACGTGCAACACAAAGAACAAATCCTAGAGGGAACGCTAACGAAAAAAAGAGACCTCTGGTTTATGCACCGTCGATGCAACAGCCTTTCTAATAGGTGCACGCGGGAGCTGAACAAGTTTTCCGTTCCTCGTTCCAGCAGCTAGATTGATTTTGGGCAATGAGACGCACTTTTATATGTGTCCGTTTTCGCAGGAGAAGCGAAGCAGTTTCTCTGCAATATCCGCAACAGGCATCGATGGTACAGACGCTGAATGCACCTATGGGGACATAAGAACGAAACTGTCTTAGGGAAAAACATCTTCACTCAGAAGAGGAATTGCAGCGCACTAGGATGTCCACGGTAATAACTGTACGGCATGCGGGTGGCCTCTTTCGTGAAGAGCGGGGAACGAAACATGAAGTTCAGAGGTAATGACAAAACGAAATAAGAGGACAAAAAGAATAAAAGAAAAAAGGAAATAGGAGAAGAAAGAATAAGTGACAGACACGTTCAGGTCTCTTCGCTAAATCGCACGCAGTTTTGTCAACACAGCGACCAACCTCCTTGCCGACTACCGGAGCAGCGCTCAAGAATATCCGTAAGCAAATATTGCTTTCCGCGTGCATTGCACAAATTTTCTCTTACTACTGCAGCCGTTCAGCGTATCGAGGATCTAGAACGACCGGAAGGGCCCTGTCCGTATTACCGCTTTTATGAAGCAAGCCCTCTAGAAAGAGCGGAAGCCTCGGTTAAATCCCCGCCGGGAACGGCTCGGCTCTTTTACTGCTCTGCATATGTGCCGCCGACAAGCTAGGTGGTCATGGGAACTTGGTGAAAAAGACGTCGCTTCCGAATTGAAGGAGCCACCATGCGTCCCCGTTTTCTTTCTCGCGGACGTCAAATTCATGGCTCATTTTTCTTCATCGTTCAGCACCTAGGAGTCACCGATGGAAGGAGGACATAATCACGCGAACTGAAGGCGGTCTCTCGCGTCGTCACATTTTTCAACCGTATAATCGGACAGCTGTACTCAAGAGACAGCGCTCTTTTCTTTTTTGTCAAAGGCATGATAATTAAGCAAAACAAAAAATACAGCGAAAGAAGCAACGCGACGATTACGAAATCGCACTGGGTTAGGTAATCCTTCGGTAAGCTTAAATATATCGCTGTTCCCTTCGAGAAAAGAGCTTACCTGGCGGTCGGCAAGCTGTCAAAACAGCAGATTCTGCAGTGTCCACAAAATATGAGATTAATCAAAGAAGCGTCGATGATTGCACACGAGTGGCGGGAGGTGTTTGAGATGTACGAAAAGCGAATATCTTCCAATCTATTGCGTTCACTACGGAACAGAAAAAGACTACTGGTGTTAGGATCATTGGATAGAACAAGGCCCATACACTTGCGCTTTATTATCGCTAGCAATAGCTACCACCACATGTTTAAGAAAACAAAAACGCTCAGTGGCGATAGCCTTGTCTCAGGGCATTCGCATTATGTTTCATCTCCTTTTATTTTCTCTTTGAGTGTTCGTACATATGTATAGATCTATCTGTGTAAAGACCGCCCCCGGGCCAAAACGTAGAAAATATGTGGTGTTTGTCAGCGTGGATTTTATGCACACATGTATATATATATATATATATATATATATATTGTTACGTGTAGCTAATACCCAATGCGACGCTAGATCAAACGGGCACACACGTCGTCTTCTTCCTCCTCAGTGCAGCCACACTGTGGCGGCTGTTCCGTATCATCACCCCCGGCAGTAGAAGCACCGTCCCGGTGCTTAATCTACACATCCGCGGTGAAAAGTGCGTGGTATGAGCTCAGGGTTGAAACAGTGCTGTGTTCTCCACCGGCGTGTGCTTTGTGTCGCTCATGGGGAGCCAGCGTTGATATTATCTTCCATGTCTCGTTTACCTAAGCTGACCTTTCGCAGAAACTAGACACAAAAACAAACCCAAGGCGTCGAGGCAGGCCCTATATGAACAATGCCCATTGCAGAGAGAAAATTGCAGAGCTGGGACATTGTTACCCTCTCAAAAGAGCACCATACTAGGTTTCATACCTCTCTGCCCTCAACGCACCAATTCCAACGCTCGGCGACACGGAACCAACGTTCGTCAAACACGCCAGCGCGAACAATGACCGAGTGGTCAGCGGGCGAGGACCACCGCCGAAGAGGGGGAAAAAGAAGAGGATGAAAAGCAAAGGTTGGTTTGCAGCTAGGCAAAATGGATACCACGGCGCGGCAGGTGCAAACTGACAGGCCCAACACGGAATGGAGGGTAGGGTCGCAAGGGGAAGGAGGTGACGCAGGGTGACCGCGTTATGAAACAACAACAAAACACAAAAACACCGGCACATTGAAATAAATGCCGCATAAGAGAATGCATACAAATATGAGCGCGATGGTTACCACCGAATAGGGAAGCGTGGTGGAAGGAGGAAGATGAAAGCAGCGAGTAGAAATTGCGAAAAAAATAAAGGAGGCCAAGAAGACCGGGGACGGGACACACGCTGAACAGGGCATACCCGAAAAGGTTATTGACCCGTCCAGGCTAAGCCAACGTTTCCGTTCGCTTCTGCTTTATTTTTTGTTCCCTCTGTCTTTCTCTCTATTTCAGCGACCTGCTTTTCCACCGCTTTCCTTTTTGATCATTTGTTTCTTTTCGTAGTTGTCACAATGTCCCGCCGTCTGATCGGCTCCGCAGAGCGCTGCCTTCATCTTTTAGCATTCTGCCTTTTATGCCCACCCCTTTCTCCATAGCGCTTTCTTTTTGTGTGTTTCTCGTAGTTGTTCCTTCGACTAGCAGTTCACGTCGCTCGCACGCTGTCCCGACTGCAGATCCTGCCCTCGCCTCCAGGGCGACGGATATCCATGTGATCGAACACCCTTTCCTCTACCTTTCCAGCTCGTTTGTCCTCGATCTCTCCTTTTCTCTCTCGCTCCCCTGACTGTACCCTCACCCCCATTTTGTCGTGTCACTGACCACGCCCTCGACAACCAAGTCACGCACCATGTTCCCTTTCTCCCGGTCCTTCGGGGCTCAGACGACACGCAGCTGGCGATGAGGAGCTAGAGGGGGGCGGTGAGCTGTAAACGAGAGTCCTATCTTCCCGCACAAAGCTTCTTTCGCAGGTGAAGCACTCGGATTCCACGTCGAAAGGGATGAAAACGAGGTCGAAGGACAGCGCGATCGCGGTCTTTCTTGAGGCAAACTGACTGCATAAGGGACGCGAACGTGGCGTGCCAGATGAGGAGACGCGGTGTCGCCCGCCGCTCGAAAACCAGCGGCAGTGCGATGCCCGGAATGTGGGACAGCGGTGGAGTACGAAAGGGCAGGCTGGGTGGCGGTTCGTTGACACCTGCCCAGGCGAGCTGGTTCGCGCACACTTTTATGTAGCACATATTGAGCAACAGAAAGCTGTATCGGGAGTTTTTCACGCCTCTCTACAATTTTCTCATTGGCACTTTTCCTGTAACGATAATATCTGAGAGGTTGATTAATTGGTAGTTAATTAATAAGAATAATTATGTAATTATTGATCTCCAAGTGATGGCAAGCAACATTACCTTTGTTCTATCCAGCTACGTGGCATTTGCATATTTTAACATTAAGCTAGAATTAGCTGGGACACCCTGTGTATATATATATATATATATATATATATATATATACCTATATATATATATATATATATATATATATATATATATATATATATATATATATATATATATATATATATATATATTGTAAGCACTATTAACGTACTTCGTCGTTTTCATTTGTACATAGCCATCATCATCTTCCCTCTTCTTCGACTTCTTCGCGCGTGAGCTGCGGGCGTTGCCTGTTTTGGAATAAACAGCGCTGGACAACTTGATCGGTCTCGGTATTATAAAGTGGTGGAGGTACGTCAAGATCCCGACGTCCTCTCGCGTTCCCGTCCTCCCTGGAGCTCCGTTCCGGTCGCCGCCTGCACCCAGCTACCCCTACAACAATGGACACTTCCAACCCCGGCCCTTCCGGCGCCTCTAACCCTACCACACCGACGACCCCGCCTGCGGCGCCCTCTTGGACTGTGACGAGCCCTCAGCGCGATCCCCCTGTCTTCGCGGGACTCCGCGGTGATGACGTAGACGATTGGATCGACCACTACGACCGCGTGAGTTCTTGCAACAAGTGGAACGACACCCAGAAATTGAGGCACGTCGCCTTCTACTTGACCGGTGTTGCAAAGACGTGGTATTTCAACCACGAATCCGACATCGCGGATTGGTCCACGTTTACCTCGAAGCTGCGGCAAATCTTCGCTTCCTCGTCTGGCCGTGCAGAAGTCGCCAAACAGAAGCTGGGAACGCGGCGCCAACTTCTCCAAGAGTCTTACACCTCATACATAGAGGATGTCTTGGCTCTGTGTCGCCGTGCGAATCCTAGCATGACGGAAGCCGAACGCGTTCGCCACATCTTAAAAGGCATTGGGCCTGTCGCATTCAACGCCTTAATCGTGCAAAATCCGGCTTCTGTCCAAGACATCACTTCAACGTGTCAACGCCTCGACGAGCTGCAGTCTATTCATCTTCCACATGACTGCAGCGATCCTCAGGTTCCCCATTCTCCAGATCTACGTGCTCTTATCCGCACCATCATCCGCGAAGAGCTTCAACTACAAGACCTCAGGCGTCCACCTGCTGCCTGCGCCCCAACCCCCGCCTTCGACTTGCGCGAGGTCGTAAAGCAGGAGTTGACAGCGATGACTACACCCATGACGCATCTTGCTCCGGTAGCGCGCTCCACACCTACCTACGCGGATGTTGTTTCGCTACCCACCCCTACCGTGCCTTCCGTGCCTACTGGCGCTTCCTATGACCATTTGGCTTCGATGGGAACCAGAGCACTTGCTGCGCCATCGTACCCTCAGTGGCGTCCACCTCGTCCAGTTTGTTTTTACTGCGGTATACGCGGCCATATATCTCGCTTCTGTCGCCGGCGCCAGCAGGATGAAAGGCGAGGCTATGCTGAGCAAGAAAGAGACCGCACTCGCCGATCAGACGACTACTATCCCGGACCGTACTCGTCCCCGCAACAGCGTTCTCCGTCTCCACCAGCTGCTCCCAATCTGCCTCATAGTTCCCGTTCGGCCAGACGTCGTTCCCCATCCCCTTACCGGCGCTCTACATCACCGCTTCGCCCCACTTCCCATTTTGTCGACCAGCACTCGGAAAACTAACTGTTGCAGTTTTTGGAGGGGAAACTGCTTCTTATCGGTCTTCAAAAATTCCTCCTGTTCGCCCGGCCAACATGCTTTCTGTGACTGTCGAAGGTGTTCCCGCGTCAGCTCTCATCGATACCGGTGCCGCCGTTTCTGTTCTTCGGAGTGATCTGTGTTCGCGGCTCCGTAAAGTAAAAACGCCTTATCTTGGACCTATTTTGTGTGGTGCTAATAATGCATTCATTCACCCTGACGGACATTGTACTGCTCGTGTTCTCATCGACGGCATACGCCACCACATCGAGTTTATCATCCTTCCAACGTGTATCCATGAACTTATACTGGGTTGGGACTTCCTACATTCTGCTTCAGCCGTCATTTCATGTAGAGAGGAAGTTGTCCACATCACGGATACAGAGCTTGAACCTGTTGCGGACTCTTCACTTTCATGCGTGAACTTGACCATCGCTGCCGACTACGTCCTGTGTCCTGGTCACGAAGACGTTGTAGCCGTAACATCCAGTCAGATCGCCGACGGAGACGCCCTAGTCGCCCCTTCTTCCCGATGTACTTCTCGCGGAATTCTCATTGCCACCTGTCTCGTCCGGTTTTCACGCGGCCGCGCCCTTCTGTCTGCTTGCAACACGACCCCAGATCCTGTGATGCTGCCCAAAGGGATGACTGTGGCAACCCTCGCCGACACTCAACCTATCTCTCTAGTCGCGCTTTGCCCTTCTTCATCGCCAGCCCCAACCTCAGGTTTGGATGATTCTTTCCCTCCTCCAGCCGTTCTTGGTTCTGACCTAACAGCCGCGCAGTCCGAAGCCCTAATGATGGTCTTGGCAAAACACAAAGCCTGTTTCGATAGCTGTTCCCCTGTGTTGAGCCAAACTCCTGCGGCTACACACCGCATCGAAACCGATGGTTCCGCTATTATACGACGACGCCCCTATCGTGTATCGCCGTCCGAACGAAAGGTCATTGAACAACAGGTTGCTGACATGCTTGCGCGGAAGATAATACGACCTTCATCTAGCCCATGGGCGTCTCCCGTGGTCCTGGTAAAGAAAAAAGATGGCTCAGTTCGCTTTTGCGTGGATTATCGAGCGCTCAATAAGGTCACACGCAAGGACGTATATCCAATACCTCGAATTGACGACGCTTTGGACACACTACAAGGGGCGGAGTATTTCTCCAGCCTTGATCTTCGGTCAGGATATTGGCAAATTCCGATGAACGAGACTGACAAAGAAAAGACGGCATTCGCTACACCGGATGGCCTTTATGAATTTAACGTGATGCCTTTTGGCCTTTGTAATGCTCCTGCCACATTTGAGCGCATGATAGACAACGTCCTTCGTGGTCTAAAATGGAAGACATGCCTGTGTTATCTGGACGATATTGTCATCTTTTCGTCTGACTTCAGCCAACATCTTCATCGATTAGACGAAGTTCTCAAGTGCCTTGCGAATGCTGATCTCCAAATCAATACAAAAAAATGCAAATTTGCAAGCAAAACAATAAAAGTATTGGGTCACGTCGTCTCAAAAGCTGGCATCCAGCCTGACCCCGAAAAGATTAGTGCCGTTCTTCAGTTTCCTCGCCCCCAGCAACAGAAAGATCTACGTAGTTTCCTCGGCTTGGCGTCATATTTTCGTAGATTTATACGCAACTTCGCAGCAATAGCAGCTCCTCTACACAAGCTACTGGTTACCGGTGCCTCTTTCACGTGGACTAGTGACTGCGAGTCGGCTTTTCAAGCTCTTAAGCGCCATCTTACTTCTGGACCAGTGCTTCGCCACTTCGATAATCGTGCCCCCACCATACTCCATACTGACGCAAGCGCACAAGGTATTGGCGCAGTACTTCTGCAACGTAATACAGAATCTAAAGAGCAAGTCATAGCATATGCCAGCCGCACACTTTCTCCAGCTGAGCGGAACTACACCATTACAGAGCAAGAGTGCCTGGCTATCGTTTGGTCGATTCAGAAATTTCGCCCATACCTTTACGGCCGCCACTTCACCATCGTCACCGACCATCATGCTCTGTGTTGGCTGTCATCAATGAAAAACATGTCAGGACGCTTAGGACGCTGGATACTGCGATTGCAGGAATATGACTTCACTATAACATACAAGTCTGGAAAACGCCATCATGATGCAGACGCATTGTCTCGCTCCCCACTCTCACTCTCTCCCGGTAACGCGCCGTCGTCTTCCCAACCACGTCGTTCCGATGCTACGCTTGCCTCCCACGAGCTCTCGATAACGCCCCTGGACCAAGTTATGCTTTCATCACGCTCTGATTTCGTCTCGCTTCAGCGGGCCGACTCCTACTGTCGAGCTCTCATGGATCGCCTTAGTGGGTTCACCGAACCACCCAACAGCCGCTTGCGACGCCAACTTCGACAATTCCGCCTTCAAGGTGGCGTGCTACACCGCTACGTTTACCACCCAACAGGTCACCGGTGGGTCCCAGTTCTACCTCGCTGCCTTCGCTTGCGGGTATTAGAGGCACTTCACGACGATGTATCGGCTGGCCACTTAGGCTTCCACAAGACTTACGACCGCATAAGGACCCGCTGCTTCTGGCCTGGCCTATCCACAACGGTGGCCAAATACATTGCCTCTTGTGCGTCATGTCAGCACCGCAAACGCTCGACATCCCCTCCTGCCGGTTTACTACAACCTCTCCCTTGCCCGGACGCACCTTTTGAATTTGTTGGCATTGATTTATATGGTCCCTTGCCGTTGACACCCTCCGGTCACCGTTGGATTGTCACTTCGGTCGACCATTTAACAAGATATGCCGAGACTGCCCCTCTGCGATCCGGCACCGCTTCTGAGGTCGCCGACTTTTTCTTGCGCGCCATCATCTTGCGCCACGGGGCTCCTCGCGTTCTTCTCAGTGACCGCGGCAAGGCGTTCATTTCACAAGTTCTCGAGGAAGTTCTTCGAGCCACTAATACCGTCCACAAATCTACTTCTACTTATCATCCGCAAACCAATGGCCTTACTGAGCGCTTCCACCGTACGCTGTCTGACATGATTGCCATGTACATCCGTCCTGACCACACTGACTGGGATAAAATTCTTCCTTTTGTGACATTCGCATATAATACTGCTATTCAACGGACTACCGGCTACAGCCCTTTCTTCCTTGTGTATGGACGATCTCCTTCCACCATATTCGACAGAGAACTATTTTTCGCACCTTCTTCGCCTGACGCGTCGCTTCCAGAAGATTTTGCTGCCCGAGTTGCACATTGCCGTCAAATCGCCCGGCAAAGCACAGAAGCTACCCAAGCTGAGCGCAAGCGTTACTGCGACAACAAACGCCATGACCTACGTTTTCACCCAGGAGACCAAGTCCTGCTTTGGACTCCAGTCCGCACCCCAGGCCTCTGTGAGAAGTTCCTTCCACGCTACATTGGTCCATACACCGTTGTGCAGCAAACATCTGCAGTGAACTATCTCGTCCGCCCAGTACACTCCGTCACTGACCGGCGCCGCCGGAATGCCGAAATTGTTCACGTGTCGCGGATGAAGCCCTTCACTCCCCGTTTAGATAATCTCTAATCTGCGGCCAGGCTGGCCGCTTCCATGACGGGGGGAAGTTAGTGTAAGCACTATTAACGTACTTCGTCGTTTTCATTTGTACATAGCCATCATCATCTTCCCTCTTCTTCGACTTCTTCGCGCGTGAGCTGCGGGCGTTGCCTTTTTTGGAATAAACAGCGCTGGACAACTTGATCGGTCTCGGTATTATAATATATATATATATATGTGTGTGTGTGTGTGTGTGTGTGTGTGTGTGTGTGTGTGTGTGTGTGTGTGTGTGTGTGTTTGTGTTTGTGTTTGTGTGTACACACGTCATCTGAGGTGGCAAGTCTGACATCTTCAGCTCCTATTAAACACTTTTTCTCCTTCTGTCTCCACCATTCTTCATGCGCGCGTTATGCCTACACGGTTGTTGTTGCGATAGACAACCGCAGACAGGAGCATTAGTGAACGCTCTGTGCGGCGCCACGTTGTCATCGCTCTCACGTTACAAGAGCTTTAAGGAGTAGCGATATGTTAAGTCCTCCTACATTTGGGAAATGACAATGTTGCCACCGCGTTAATACACCGATGAACATCCCAGACATTTCTTCGTGCAAACGCTGAACATGAAAACTGTGATGCTCGTGCGTTGTCGTCAAGCCATCGTTCAGGGTTACTATAACGCTAATAGTTTTTTTCGCCCTTTTTCGTGGTGATCACCTATTAGCTCTTTGGTTAATACCCTGCTGTATGTGCCATAGTATGGAAATCATCATCATAACACCATGAGGCGATAATATCAAAGAAGTACTTGGCGTTGATGCAGTGAAAGTATACGTTCGGTTGTCATTTAATGGTTAGGAAAGTGTATAGGCATAGAAATGCTAGGAAGGTTTCATCTACTAAAGGTATAATGCTCTTGATGACGTATGTTTGTGGCGATGTGGATATTTAGGTATCACCTCTTTTATATCTGAGTAATTCCGTTAAAAAAAGGCCAGCAGCATGGAGAATGACAACGTGGGTGTGCTCTCTGGCGTGCTAGCTATTTTGCAAGACAGCAGCCGCACCTAACCAACAGCCCCATTCAAGAAACACAGGGCTCTACGTATGCGTGACCGACTCGCGGCGTTTGGTGCAGTTCGTAATGCATTTTATCCGCATCGCGGAAACGAATAAACGTTCGAGCATACTTTATTTATTTGTGTAGTCGCATCAACTTTCTGGTGTCTTCTGAGCTATAGGTTTTCAATGTACTTGCCTGCTCCTTCCACATTTCCCTCTCGGTGCATTGTATGTGTGCTTTCATATCAATGTACGTAGCAGGTCACGGAATCAGTTCATTAAGCGAAAGCCTAAGATGCCTCATGGGTCGAAAAATCCGTTACCCGGTGTTAAGAACGGCCAGCTGCAGTGCAAGCCAGTGCAGTGCAACCGCCCTTGCCCGGGCCGCTATCGTCGGCAGTCACATAGGAAGCGGCCTTCTCGCCGTTTCCCACCGACCACCTTTTTGAAGCGGACTCTGCCTACGCGGGAGCTGCGTTCCGCGCAACGCCTGCTGTCGACGCCGCCCGATTTCGCCGCCTACGTCGATACATCTCACACGCCGACATGGAATATCAAGTCGCAGACACCTCCATCAGCCGGCCCTGCCGAGCTTGAAGCTGACTCACGCTGGGTCCGTGCCGTGAAAGCACGCCGTGCAGCCGCGGCCCACCAGCCCGTCGTCTCGCCACCGCCTGCCTCGCCACCATCCAAGACTGCCTGCACTACCACTCTCAGTCGTCACGCTCCCCTACCTCGCCTCCCAGCGGAGGACTTCAAGATCGTCTACAGACCGGGAGGAGGGCTTGACCTCCGCACAACCACTAACGGAGCCCTGCTCCAAATCCTTTGCACTCGTGCGACCATCGACTACGCCAGCGCACGCACCGCCGACCGTGTACGGATAAATCCGTACAACAACTCCCTTACTGTCAGCAGCCCATCTGAGCCGCGCGCTCGCCTCTACCTCCGAGTCTCGGAACTCCGCCTGGGTGCCATATCTTACCCCCTGCGTGCCTACATGGCCGCACCCGACAACGCCCTCCGCGGTATCATACACAACGCAGTGGACTCCCAAACCCAGGACGAGATCGTCCAAGACCTCCAGTCAATGAACGTGAACACCCCCTACGCCATCGCTGACGCACGCCAGATGGGGCGCTCCCAATCCATCCTCATCACCTTCGTCGGCACTTCTACTCTTCCCTCCACCATCGTCTTCAACTGCGGGGTCTACCGCTGCCACCCTTTCCGCCCGAGAGCCGAGGCCTGCACGAACTGCTAGGCTCCTGGCCACCGAGCGGATGTCTGCACCAAGCCCAAGTCCGCCCTCTGTCACCGCTGCGGCCAGGCCCACAAGCCAGTCGAGCCCCCGGCCTGCGTCCCCTGCTGCATCCTGTGCAAGGGAGCCCACGACACGGGCTCGCGCTCGTGCGGGCTCCGGTTCGAGCGGAACGGCCCGTTATCGTCCCCGGCCACCTCCAAGCACCAGCCTCCCCCACCAGCGCCACCCACCGTGCCCATCCTCAAGACCCCCCGGCCTTCCCGTCCCTGCCACCCCTCTGTCTCCCGTGGTGCCCAGTCTGCCAGCCGCCACCGCTCCGTCTCCTTCCCGCCTCTGCCTAGGTCCGAGGCGTCCACCGCCCCCGCCACCACCACCACATCACCGGTAAGCTGGAAACCGCAGCCTCCCACGTCGGACTGCCAAACCGCGGCCTTCGAGGCCACTATCGCTGCCCAGCAGCTCCAAATTCAGGAGCTGTCGCGCCAGCTGCAGGCCGCGCTAGTGCGTCTGTCCTCCCCCGCTCCTCCTCCTACTTCCCCAGCTCCCGCACCTCCACAGCCGCCGTCGCTAGCTGTGGAGCCGATGAATACGGCATCCTCGGCTGCATCATCGCGCGCCTCCTCTCCCAACCGCAGTCCCCCGCTCAAACGCCGATCACCTTCCTCCGACCCCGTCGCGCCCGAGAGTGACGTGATTCGCCAAACAACCTCCTTCTTGGAGGCGTTTGAGAAGCGCGTCATGGCCCGCTTTGCGCGACTTGAGGAGCGCGTCGCCAGTATCGACACCCGTGTGGCGGCCATCGAATCCCACCTTACCGCCCTAGACACCAGGGTCGCGGCCTTAGAGACCGGCCAAAGCGCCACTGAGGCCACCGTCGCACACCTGTCGCTCCCTGCCCCACTCACCCCTGCACCTACCCCAACTCTGTCGGGGGACTCCGCCATCCATCATGGCCAGACACCCCACGCGCCTTAATTTCTGGAGTGGAACTGTCGGGGGTTCCGCAGCAAGCGGAACACCCTGCAGCTCCACCTCCAGAACATCCCTCCCGACACTCTCCCCTCCGTCCTAGCACTCCAGGAACCCCTAACTCCCGTGAAACTGCGCGACTACACCTCCTTCCATCCTTCTTCTGAAGCCCACCCAAACGTTGCCACACTGGTGCAGCGAAACCTTGCTGCCGTGCAGCACCAGTTGGACGTTTCGGACTGCGCCCATCTCCTCCTTGAAATCCTTCCTCGCCGTCGCACTGAGACAAGCCTCTTTGTTCTCAATGTGTACAGTCCTCCCAAAGCCCCTTCAGCTCCTCTCCTCCTCGTCCTCCGCCGAGCGCTCTCCTGCGCTGGCCGCAATGCCCTGGCCGTTCTTGGCGACTTCAATGCCCCACATACCAGCTGGGGCTACCTCCAGAACACTCGCAAAGGCCACTCACTCTGGACTTTCATCCACAACGAGTGCCTTTCGGTCCTTAATGACTTCGCTTGCCCCACCAGGATCGGATCTAGTGTTCAACGAGACACCTATCCGGACCTTACCCTTGTCAAAAATGTCGCCAATCCGACCTGGACTAATACAGGGGTCTTCCTCGGTAGCGATCACTACGTCCTCTGTACAACTTTCCCACTCCCCTCCCTTGCTCGCGCCTCTACTCGTCTCACCCAGATAGTCGACTGGGACCGCTTTCGCTCCACTCGTCTCTCTACTTCATCCTCTGCTCCTATCACCGATCTCTCTGCCTGGACCGAGACCCTTTTGGCGGACGTCCACACTGCCACATCCACACTCCCTACAGCACCACACTCCACTACGGCAGACAGCCGTCTGCTGCACCTTTGGGAGGCCTATCACGCTGTCCACCGCCGCTGGCAGGCTCAGAAATACAATCGCCGCCTGCGCCTCCGTTTGGCCCGACTCGCGTTGGACATGGAGGAGCACTGCGCCTCTCTCGTTAGACAACAGTGGGGCCAGACCTGCGACCGCATGGCAGGCAACCTGGGCCTCCGCGACAGGTGGTCGCTTCTCAGGGTGCTGCTAGACCCTACACACACTAAAGCTTCCCAGCGCAAGGATATCTCCCATCTCCTTCATTCCTCCCCACTCACCGATACTGACTTCCTGGCGGCCCTCCGGGACCACTACCTCTGCACCGACCTACCTACTCCGCTTCCCACCTACTCCGGCTCCTCAAACCCCTGACCTTGAGGCAGACATCTCCGTGGGCGAGGTTCGTGCGGCGCTACTCACACTCCGCACCACCTCGGCCCCGGGGGCGGACCGCATCACTAACAAGGTACTCCGCAACCTAGACACCCCCTCCCTCGAAGCCCTTACTGATCTCCTCAATACACATTGGCAGGCTGGCACTCTTCCATCCTCCTGGACCCATGTACGTGTCTCATTCATCCCCAAACCTGGCAAACCTATTGCCCTCGAACACCTCCGCCCCATTTCTCTCACCTCCTGTCTCGGCAAGCTGTTCGAGCATGTCATCCTGGCCCACCTCCAGACCTATCTGAATGATCATGACTTTTATCCGGACTCCATGTTCGGTTTTCGTCCCCAGCTGTCCACCCAGGATGTCATGCTCCAACTTTCCGAGGATGTCCTACACCCCTCCCACCACAAACGCACTCGAGCTATCCTGGCGCTGGACCTTACTAAAGCATTCGACAATGTACACCACACCGCCATCCTGGACGCTCTCTCCTCCCTCCATGTCGGACCTCGTGTCCATGCTTACGTCACTGCGTTCCTCGCCCACCGCACAGCCGCAATCTCATACGGCCCACTTTCTTCTCCTTCCTTCTCCCTTGGCAACAAGGGTACCCCCCAAGGCTCTGTCTTGTCCCCTCTTCTGTTCAACATCACCCTCTTCCCGCTGGCACGTGCTTTACGAGCTATCCCAGCTCTGTCTCATGCTTTCTACGCCGATGACATCACCCTCTGGGTGACCACCGGCAATCTTGGCGACATGGAGATCGCTCTACAGGCAGGTGTGGACGCGGTAGCAGCTCACGCCCGGGCCATCGGGTTGAGCTGCTCCCCGACCAAATCGGAGCTTTTGCTCCTTCGGCCTGGGCGGATGGCCCCCCTATCGCCTTCTCCACTCACCGTCTACCTTGACGGCACACCCATTCCTCTTGTCTCTACCCTCCGCATCCTCGGACTCTTTCTTCAGTCCAATGGCAAGCACACCACCCTCATCACTCGACTCACAAACACTGTACACCACACTGTCCGCCTCATACGCCGCATTGCAAACCGCCACCACGGCATGCGCGAACACGACCTCCGCCGCCTGGTCCAGGCCTTTGTTCTCAGCCGCTTCATTTATTCTCTTCCGTATCTCTACCTTTCTCGTACCGAGGAAGACAAAGTCAACAGCCTCATTCGCCACGCATATAAGTCAGCCCTGTCCCTTCCCACATCTACGTCGACGGCTCGGTTACTGTCGATGGGCGTCCACAACTCCCTAACGGAGCTGACGGAGGCCCATCGCACGGCCCAGCTCCTCCGTCTCTCCCGCACCCGCCCGGGTCACGCACTTCTCTCCACCCTTAATCTCTCCCCTTTTATTCCTCTTCCCACATCACTGCCCATCCCTTCCCATGTCCTCCCCCTCCTAACCGTTAATCCCCTCCCTAAAGATATGCATCCGGAACACCACCCCTCCCGTAGAGCAGCGCGAGCCTCCGCGCTCTGGCGTCAGTACGAACGGCAGGCCGCCGTGGCTTACGTAGATGCTGCCCCGTACCGCCGCTACCCAGCACATGCCCTTGCCGTCACTGACAATTCTCTCCGACCCACTCTTACTGCCTCAGTCTACACTTCTACCTCTGTCGAGGCCGAGGAGGCAGCTATTGCCCTTGCCATCACGCAAACCTCCGCGAAGTACATCTTCAGCGACTCCAAACCTGCGGTCTACAACTACGCGGTTGGACGGGTGGCACACCCGGCCATCGGAATCTTGCGTTCCGATACCGTTCCCTCTCGCCCCATCCAAATCATCTGGGTGCCCGCTCACGCGGCCCATCCTGGTAACGAGGCGGCCAATTCCATCGCTCGAGATTCGACTGACCGAGCAAGCCCGTCCCCGCCGGGAATGGATACGCGCGACGCGCTCCTCACGTACCGCGATATCACGCAGCACTATCGCCTCTCTCGTCTCACCTTCCCCCCTCCGCACCAATCCCTTTCCCAGCCCCACCAACACTTATGGCGCCACCTTCAGGCCCATACCTATCTTACTCCCGCACGTCTTGCCCTCTTCCACCCCGGGACGCACTCGCCGGCTTGTCGCTTATGTGACGGCTCCCGCGCCGATTACGTTCACGTCCTATTCTCCTGTCCGGCACACTTGCCCCCTGCCTCTTGGCGCCTAAGCAATCCGCAGCAGTGGGAGGCTGTCCAGCACCGAGCTGGATATCCAACTCCGGCTGGTGAACTGGGCGGAGGACGTCACGACTAGGCATGGCCTGGACGCCACAACCGGCAGCCTGAAGGCCGCCCACAACGCTGCTTTTTAATTTTTTAATTTGTTTTTACTTTTGGCCTTCTCATCAATAAAAGTTTTTCACCACCACCACCCCTACGGTGCCGGGTCGTCTCCCCTACGGTGCCTCGTATCCCCTACGGTGCCTCGTATCCCCTACGGTGCCTCGTATCCCCTACGGTGCCTCGTCGCCCCTACGGTGCCTCGTCGCCCCTACGGTGCTTGGACGGCCGTTTCCGTCACCTGGGTATCGGGGGAGGACCGAGTGTTTATAAACTGCTGTTGTGCGGCTGCTCAGGACACTCTCTCTCAAGCAGTCATGTTAGACTGATGTACTTTCTCAAACAGTCATGTTAGACTGATATAAATACTGTAAATAAACCCAAATTCCTCGTTCTCGATGAGAAGCAGTCCTTCCCATCATCAACGTCCTCAGCGTGGATAAGTTGGACGACGGCATGCGCCAGCTACCTTCTAAATCATGCCCGACTCCAATCTTGACAACGGATCACGAGCGATGGGATTGAACCCCCAATCATAACACCGGCGTTATGGCACCAAAATTCAAGAGAACCAACGTGGAGACATGGGCGAAACGGCCCTATCACCAAATTAGATTCCATTTGAAATCGTGAAGGTAGAGAATCGAACCCACGACCTTTAGTGGGAGTCGAGTCCACGACCCTTGGTGTTAATTATGGCGAAGTTAATTGAGGCACTCGCACTGAGGACCAAATTTGGAGATATGGGCGAAGCGGCCATATCTCCAAGTTGGATTCCATTTGACATCGTGAAGGTCGAGAGTCGAACCTTTGGTTCTAATTATATCGAAACGATTTAAAGCACGTGTATTTATGATAGAGTTAATTAAGGCACTCGAACCCACGACCTTTGGTGGGAGTGGAACCCTCAGCCTTTGTTGGGAGTCGCAACCACGACCTTTGGTGTTAATTAGGGCGAAGTTGCTTATGGCCCAGTTAATTAAGGCAGAGTTAATTAAGGCACGCGAACCCAAGACCTTTGGTGGAAGAAAGCAAGCAATAGGAAGCAACGACGCATTCGAATGAAAATGTCAAGCAATGTAATGAATATCTAGTCAGAGCACAGGCTGCGCCTTCATCCTCTTTAGCGTATGCTAATGTGACTGCCAACTTTTTACTTACTCTTGTGAATTGGGGCATATTTAATCTGGATAAGACATGGTTCTGCAGCTTTGAGCGGTCGGTCACAAAGGACCGTTTACTCGCTGCTGTTGCGGGTACTTGCGCGTGTCATTGAGTATTTGAACAGCAAACTTGTTGTTCCCGGGCAATAAGAGTTCCTTTGACGTCGGTAAACACGCTTTGTCGTAATTAGGAACAATCAGGTGTCATTGCCCATGATTTAATACTACCGACACCTCTGTCTTGTACATCCCTTTTTTTTGTGTGTGTGTGTGTTTCGCGACCGTTTTCTTGGTTGACTTTCCCCGAAACTTCTGTTTACGCCCATGACCATTTAATTTGTGGGCTATCCTTCAAACTTTTTCTGGTGTGCAATATGAACCTTTTGTAGTATGTTTATACTTCTGTTTGTAGCTTTTGAGGACTCTGTTGTCACCTCTCTTGTCACGTCATTGCCACAAATTCTTGCCCTCTCTTAATCTCATATATTTCGTTAACAATCTAAGAAAGTACTTTTTATCAAGAAAGTCATGGAGTGTTCGTAAATAAAGCTTAGCTTTCTTAAAAGACAACCTATGTGTTGCTTAGGTGAAGTGCATGTAGTAAGTTCATTGCTCCGCTCTTCAGCAGGTACAACAGCTATCAGTCTTAGATGGTTTTTCGGTAGCCAGAGATACTCCCTTGAAAGGATCCAGTAGTTAACTATAACGACGCAAACTATGCCCACTCAATAATTCGATTTATTTGGGAATTTTCTACACGCAAACAAAAAGGAACTTTATTAAGATTCAACTCTTTCGTACGTTCAGCATAAAAAAATATAATTCCTATTTTGATCCTTCCTTTCTATTATAAATTACTGCGCTTGGCGAGGGAAGCAAGGCACATCGATCTCGTATTCAGTGTCAAGATGTCATGGCAACGCAACTCAATTGCCTTTGCCGCGTAGGCACGTTGGTGTGACGTCTCCTACTACTCCTCCCCGAGATGTACAATATATCGTTGGTTCAGGGTTCAAAGGATACGCCACTGGTCACGCTTCAAGTTTTCCTCATTTATCTACTTGCGAGTTTCGGTGGTGTCAGTCGTGCGCATGCATACGCTTCGAGGAGCAGATCTGAAGGTCAACGATAAGAGCAAAAAGCAGGCCGAAGGAAAAGGAAACTGTACATCCCACACGAGAGCAAACAAATGGCTCTCTGAATGGGACACTACCCCAATACGCGACTCCGCAGTTCTTCGCCGCGAAAGGAAATTGTGAAACGCGAGAGGCGCCCAACTCGCGCGAGGTATGGACAAAACTAAACTATCTGCTTTTTCGCTTTCTGACGACGAGGATATCGAAAACGATATAGATCTCCTCGTGTTTCAGTTTGGGGAGACGTGTAATATTTTCTAGATCGCTTGTTTTTTTTTTTCTTCTTTTTTTCCCCCACAATGCTGTCTGTGTTCTCGGCGTGCTTTTCCCTGTCGAGGTTGGCTATGCAAGCGTAAATGAGGTAGTACCCACCGTGGTTGCTTAGTGGTTTTGGTGTTGCGCTGCTAAGCACGAGGTCGCGGGATCAAATCCCGGCCGCGGCAACCGCATTTCGATGGCGGCGAAATTACAAACGCCCGTGTACCATGCAATCGGGTGCACGTTAAGGACCCCATGTGCTCAAAATTAATCCGGAGTCCCCCACTACGGCGTTCCTCATATTCATATCGTGCTTTTGGCACGTAAAACTACAGAACTTAAAACAAAAGGTAGTATAGCAACCAGCACTTATGAGGGTGCCATGTAAAACTAGCGTCATATTAGCAGGTATGAGCCGATCGAAATGAAACTTGTCACTGACATGCTGTGTCAACGTCTTGCAACCTTTACGCTACACACGGCAGAAATTATTTAAGGTTTAAGGTGCCATTTTATTTGTTTATTTTTAGTCTTTTTTTGTGTATACAGCAGGTGAAAATTATGACCCGGGCAGGAGTGAGCACAAGAAGAATGAGTACACTTAATAGCTTTTCATACAAACATAAGAAAAAGAGAGATACTATTGAGAATACCCATTCCCAACGTGCAAAACAAATGATGGCAGTATTTTTTTTTATTCAATGCCTCTCTAGTAATAACCGATATGCGTGACCACGATTTAATATTTTCATAAAGCAGGAGAATAATACCTAATCACCGTATTCAAAGCAAATAGTGGCCCTTAAAAAGAATGCTTCTGCAATGCTAACGAATGCGCATAACCAAGACGTACGTATAATTTTCACAAAACGTTTCCGGAAATTCAAGGTCTAGTTACGAACGGACCACCTAACGCATGAAATGACCTTCAAGGGCTGCAGTTGCGCTTCAAAGACTGATGCTGGAAGCATATTCCAATCGGGAATGGTTCTTGGAAAAAAAGTTAGTTTAAATGATTTAGTCTTGGCGAAAATTTAGTGCATGCTCTTGAGCGTGTCGAGTCGGTTGTGTCGATAATGCAGCAAGATAAGGTTGGGTTGATAGTTGTAACGTTCTGTTCAGTATTTTATGCATAAAAGATAGACGAGCTACTTTTCTACGATGCTTTCACGTGGAAATATTATCGCTAACCTGTGAAGCTGTGAAGGAAAGTAATATATGTTATATTTACGAAAGATTAACCAGATCGCCCTTCTTTGTGCATTTTCGAACCTTTTTTTTTTTGCGTAAGGATCACAAATCTCTGAAGCATACTCTAATTTTGACCTGATATATATTCCTGAATTACCAGACGCTTTGGTTTCGAAGCGGCACGACTAAGTTCTTCTTAACAAACATAGCTGATCAAATTCGACAGCACAAATGTTCGAAATATGCAAGGGTTAAAGCCATTATTATGGGTTTTAGGAGTAGGGACTGCGAAAACAATAAAGCGCAGTGATGCATGGAATACACGTACCATGGGAAGCGACTTACAATCGTCGTAAGAGCATTTCTCCCATGCTTCTCCAGCACAGGAGCTGGCTTCATACTTTGTGTCACGGATTTAGTGACAACATCAAAAAAGGCTTGACCTTTTCGAAACCCATCAGTAATGCGCAACACATTGTTGGGCTCCAGTGAAAATTTCACTCCGCGAATCGCGTTGTCGTCGTGAAACGCCAAATTAAGAGAAAACACTGAAAATTGGAATCACGGGAAAAGTTTTCTCACTTGTATATGAGTAGAATTTGTTGCTAGGCGAGTTGGTTGGGATCTAATGGATACATCTGTCGTTTCATACTCTCCCTCCCAAGCCTTATTTTCCTTTTTGGAGCAAAAATGTATTCACTTGTATATCTCGACAATCTGTCATTCAATATACAGCTATCCAAGTAAGCTTTTCACGGATCGGCATTTGGCTCTATTTCTTGATTGCGACGTAAATTTAAACCTTAAGCAATATTCTGTTGTTTTTTTTTTTACATCGTGCCTTGTTGCAAATCGACAATTTTCAGTTGGTTTCCTCTTGGAGCGAAATGGGAATAACAGCACATTAATATGTTTCACGGATTTCACAGGTTTTCACAGGAGTCCTTCGGTAACACATACAAGCCAGCGGCCTCCTTGAAACTTGCACAATATGCGCGCGTAAACATACGCGCTAGAAGGGCAGACAAGACTAAATAAAGGTCGTATCATCTGTCGCTTTTCTTGCTTGTCCGCGCATGTTGTGCGCGTAAATAACTACCACCATATTTCCCATCAAGAAATACCAGTATTATGTACTGATTACCATACAGACAAGTTTATTTCTGACTGCCGATCACCTGCATATAAATTCGGAATTCAAAACTTCTGGAAACAATGGACAACGCCAAAGTTTCGCCGATTACTTCATTCAATTGATTCTTTATGCTCGTTGCAACAACAATCTAGCCCCTTTGTTACTTGTCTATACAAAGGGTTCAACAGCTCCGCACCTCTGGAAACAAGAACAGTTCATTAGAGTGCGCTTGCAATAAAGGAGCTTAGTTTTAGGCGCATATGGGCGTGAAAAAAAGAATAGGTGACTAATGAAGGTCGACCCTTTCTCCCAGTTAAATTATATTGTAATGGCCTCTAGGTCATCGGAGGTTGAGCTTAGTGCCTCATTAATCTCGCGCAATGCGCTTACGTTAATGAAACTTTTCAGGCTCAGAAAACAGGATAGCCACGACTACAGCGTTTCTTCAGTCAACCCAACAGAATTATCAGAGCGAAAAAAAATAAGAAAGTAAACTACCAGCTTCTGGGCCTAACATGAAGAACAAAGCCTCCATGACAGCGAATAATTAGTTTCTCTAGAGGGAAGGATGTTTTAGCCCCTTCGTTATGAGTAGGAAAGCAGGCACCTAATGTCACTAGGTTGTTATTGAACAAGTCAAAAAGGAAAAAAAAAAGACGTAAATATTTGTTGAGAAATAAACAGTAAAACGGCTTTAGACCAATCATGAAAAAGCGGGTTTTTAAAGAATATCATGCATGAGGTAAAATATAGTTACCCGAAGTTGCGTCATCCCAGTACCCTCCACTAAAAGGCGGATGTGGTTCCAAGCCGGTCTGCTTCACAGCAGAGCAAAGTACTAAAGAGAACGAGTTTTGGCTCGGACTTTAAGGTAAGCAGCTTTTCCTGGAAGAGTACAAATTATGAATGAAGACTCCATTAGCCTTGAGGAAAGCTCCATCTTGTGCCTAACTCCAGCATTTTTTTTTAAACACGTGGTAGGGGCAGAAAGGCTGTCATTAGGAAATCGCCAAATCTATTTCTGCAAAACTTCCTGCATTTGTTCATCACTCACCAACCAAAAATTGGTGAGTGACGAGGGCAGATTTAGTTTGATTTTGCTTCGCAAATGATGCATAATATTTCGCGGAACTTAAGACAAACAATTTGCAAAACGACGAAATAGCCAGATTAAAACTTCATCACACGCACAAAAAAACAAAGAAAAAAATAGATTGTGCTTATCCCACAAACTGTGCTTCTGTGACCTAAATGCTTGTATTAATGCTTAATGTGGCTACGTTATCTGATATTTCAATAACGTAGATGATATGTTATGCTATGCACATGGACAACTCAACGCTATTTAGATCCTATGCTGATGCGATGCATCTCAACGAGATGGTTCACGTTGACGAAATACACAAGAATTAATTAGGTCGACTTCTTTCTTACTTGGACGAAGTGAATGATTGTGCACTGCTTCACATTCGAGCGTATTCATACTCACGACGGCTTCAATCACACTCTCAAAACCGAGGAACTGTCGGTCCGGTAGTAAGGTAGAATTGCGAATAGGGCTATTCGTACTGAGAGGCACGAAACTCGTGACGTTTAATGCATCTACACCTCTTTCAAGCTCAAGCCCCTTCCCACCCACCTCCCGCCCTGCGTTCTCCCTCTTAATAAACTGATCAACAACAGCAAAAATGTTGATCACTGCGGCGTGCCAGGAGACTCTCAATTAATATGGCTGCCGCTGCCTTGTTCCCCCCTTTTTTTGCATCATGCTAAAAATAGAAAAAAAATGTGTTTAGGTATAAATAGTCGCATATGTGCTAATTTGGCGCTCAGCCTTTAGTCTTTCCTTTTTTGTCATTTCTTGCGCTGCTTTTTATCGTGTCTAAACACCGACTTGCCCAGCATAACATCTTGGTGTACTAAATTCAAGTAGCCATCCAGGTGTTTCTTGTGGGTACCTTTTTAAACGACACTGTGCCACTTTTCCTTTATTTATTCTTGGAAATACTGCACATTCTAGATTCGTACATTTACGATGTGGTCTGTTCCAATGGATCCACCTCCTCCCCCCTCCCCCCCCCCCAATAAGCAGCCCATGCACCTGGACGTTTTCTATGCAGTAAAGGTGTTGCTGTTTGTGCTTAATAGTACTAATTATTATTATTATCAGTAGTAATAGTAGCAGCAGTAGTAGTATTCGTTCGTTGACGGGACAGCTGATGTTGCATAATAGGTTGATTTCTTCACGAAAGTCAGTGAAAATAACAAGCGCATAGTCACATCTAAGAAAGCAGTAACAAAGTCAGAATTTTCTCCATTGGTGTTTTCAAGTACTAGAAAAGCAGGGCAAGCAGGCCCAGATAAATGAGAGCTTTAATTTAGACGCTGTTTCTCACTTTGTCAATTTTAATAAAGCAAAGCTTTCTTTGAGAACCTTATAGACTTTTCTGACCGTGGCTGCTGGGTGCTGAGTGCTATCTTATCAAATAGCTCATACATAAAAAAGAGCGAATGACGCGTTTGATGGTGCGTTTGAACTTCAGTCCCCCCTGCAGCACAGCAGCCCGATGGCCTAACCGTCAGGCTACAGTCGCATGCGTAATTCTATCGTGCCAACGCCAACTAATTTTTTTTTAGATAATCGCTGCGTATGTCACATTGGGTAGCACGGGTGCGCGAGAGCACGTGCGCGAGAGCACACGAGTGCGCGCCAGTTTCCACTACGTCAGTGACACAGGAATGAAATGAGCAAATTTATAGCGTTTGATTAACCAACTTCACAAAAGCCTCGTCTTACACAGGTTCAAAATGTGCGTTGCATCTGCATAATTTTAAACAGCGGAGCTGTTCTTTGTCAAGCCTGCGTTGTCTGGTGTGCGGTGTCACGCACCGGGGGGGGGGGCAAGTTAATGGCACAAACCCACTATGGGGGACAGGCCATAGGATGGCGGAGGAGATGGGTATAGGAGCAGGTGTTTCACCGGCACGCGCCCTTTCGCTCCATGGATTCCGTTCGGCGCGAGCGGCAGCGCGAGCTCGCAGAAGAGCGGCAGCGCAGACGTCGTGCATGTCCCGAGCTTCGACAGCGAGAAGCGGTGGTGGGTGCAAGCCAACACCCCACTTTCAAGAGAAGGCAACCCAAGCCAAGCGCCAGCAGATGCAAGCTAACCCCCAACTTCGAGAGCAGGAAGCCGAGCAGAGACGTCGACGCAAAGAGATTCCTCCCCCGGAGAGTGTCGATGGACGGTTCAAAAGAGAATTTCTCGACCGTGAGTGAGGCTACAGCAGTAAGACTGGCTTCATCACAACCTCACGCGACTGAAGAGTGTGCGCGATCCGGAACCGAATTTCGTTTCTAGCAAAACGACGACGAGACAAAAGTATTTCATGAAAATCGCGCTAACATGAGTTCAAACTTGAGAAAACGACCAGTAGCTTCGCTGTTTTGACAGCTCTCAATGCGTGGGACTGGCTTTACTTTTTTTATAGCATGGATCACTACAACGCTATTGAGCGTGTCGTAGGCAGCAAGCCACGTAATTAAAGAATACCTTTGGAGGTATACGGGCACTCCAGCGTTGACACAGCGTTGCGACTGTTGACGGGTCAACAAAAGACCCCTCTGCCCGAACTTGACAACCTGAACTAATTGATGAAAAGGGCCAATGTCGAATGCTGCCGTGAGAACGGCTTTGAGCTCGGATTCCCAAATTGCTACGCGCTTGCGCCATATGCGGGGGTGAAGATGCAACATAGGAGGCGGAGTTCGGCAGAACGGTGCGATATCATTGGCGGGATTTCGCGACCCATTTGACGACTGGGGGTGGCCACGATACAGTCATCAGATTCCTTAGTCTAGTCCCCTAGAGAATGCGACGGGATTAAAAGCGGAGATCTTTGATGCAGTGAGATGGGCTGACGTGTCCTGGTGTGAACTCAGACGTTTAATGTGCTCCTCCATGAAGTTGGCTTCCGCATCTGGAGCCAGTGATAACAATGTAAAATAAACCCTCTTTTCTTCATTCCTACTACCGAACGTATTCTTCATTGGCCTTGCTGAATTCCTGACGCCAACGCCACCTCTAGCCGCAACAGGGTTCATCGGCGGAGCGAGTGTCTAGGCTAATTTGGACAACCCGACTGGCAAAGGGCGGGTTGACTCGCCCAACCCGCTTGGCAAGGTGGGTGTAGACGCCGATGGGTCGGGCAGGGTCCAGCTCGACTTCTAACTCCACCAATCTCGCTCCAAGTTCATGTAAACGAAGCTAGAGAAAGTTTTGCGAAAACACGTTTTGAACATGCGTCGATATAAGTACCAAAGAAACCTTCCCATTTTCTATCCAGTTTGATGAAGTTCGCTACTGTACGCCAGGAGCGTACGTCTTATAACGGCAAGAGGTGAGGCCGTTGCCATGCTGCGGCCTGTACTGTGATAAAATGTCATGCGATAGTAAAGCCAAAGAGAATGTGCGGCATAGTATCACTACATGGCTATTTTCATGCAGAACCGCGTCTTCTTCGTCCGCGCTTCTCTGGCACAAAAGGGTTGGTTCATAGCGGCTTTCAAGGCTGTTTAAGATAGATTGAAGGTCCGCTCTCTTATGACTTTTATTCAAGGCACTCATATTTGGTTTAGCAGCTGTTCTCCAAAGTGCCTTTGCACATATGTTTCCAGTAAATTTTGCTTCAAAGTTAAGCGATCGCGTGAACGCAAGCTTTTAGTAAGATCCGTTTAAAACGCGGTCAGTCTCTGAGTGACCGCGTCAGAGAGCCTATTGCCAACTTCAAGTAAACTGCGACGGCGGTGAATGTGGTTGCAAAGGCTGCTCTTAATTCAAAGCTATACACTGCGGTACGAGTCGGATCTCCTCTAAGCACACGACACTCCGGACCCCTTCGAGGTGCCTCCTCTCTTCCCCAAAACACGGGCAGCTTCTCCATACTTACTTCCTTTTACAATTTCCCGTAGTTTTTCTTTCATCTATACTTTGGTGAACTTCCTTTCGTTTCATCGGGTGAGGTGCACGAATGAGTGAAGACGTATCCATAAACGCGACTGTTGGTAGCGAGAATCGCAAAAAGGCCGTGAAAGGGAAATCTCTTCCTTCGGCCGCGTAATCAAAACACAGCGAGCCGAGGGCCCGTGTTTGTGAAGGAATTTGCATCCAGAGAAAACAAAAGACGTGGAACAAGGTCTCGTTGGAGGGGTCCGAAGGTGGCTCGTATGGTGGGAGGGTTCCACTTGCCTACGTGATCGCGAGCCCGACCCCGGATGTAAGGGCTATTGACTCGAGCTCTCTCGTGTAAAAAAACGGCTAGCCACCATCCATCTCTGTCAAGGCCACAAAACTGTTCGCTAGCGCGATGCCGCCGAGATCCGGCTCTTCTGTTCCGCCGCTGCAAAACGACACCACTGCGCCAATGTCTCCGACCTTTAAGGATCGAGGGAGGGGAGGAAGGGAAGGGAGGAGTTGAAGATGCAGAAAAACGGTCTTCGCAAAGTTAGCAAACAAGAAGAGTGAGGCCGTTGCGGGGGATATTGTGAGACAAAACGAGAAAGTGATGGGAAGAATTCCCAAGGATGGAAGAAGGAGAGGAAAATGAACGAACTCAAGAATGAGACGCGAAAGACTCGACGCGGAAAAAGAAGGCGTGATCCTTCTCACGTGCTCGACGCCCTTGACGCCAACGGGTAAAAAGGAAAGAAAGAAAAAGTGCGAGAGGGTCGGAAGAAATGAAGGAGATGAAGGAGGAATGCAGCATTAGTCACGCGGGCTTTTGTTATCCGGATCCCTACGGGCACGCGGGGGACAATCACCTCTTGTCGAAATCGTTTGCGCTGCCGCCTTCTTCACCGTGTCGTTGTCGTGCAGCGCTGAAAGTCGAAGACAGCCCGCTTTTCCCGCAAGCCGCTGAACGAGGGAAGGCGTCTGCATGGGGGAATCTGATGCGCGGGAACGAGCGAAGTAGATGTGCGATGGAGTCAAGATCACCGAACGTCGATTGCAAGCCTGTAATCAAGGGCGCGAAGACGACGGCAAATGGGCTGGACAGGAAAGGAGGCAGTGACCGCTCACTCCACAGGCGACCCTTGCCCCTATAACAGAGCTCGTAGTAACCCTACACCCACTTGCCTCTCTGCTTTATCCGTTCATTTCCGGCCCTTCTTAACGTACGCATTCCTCGAACGCTGGCGGTGATGAATCATGTAGACCGTTCTCAAGCAGGCTACGCGAGCTGACAAACGCCGTGAATAGTTAACGATACCGAAAAGAATGTCTAGACAGGGGGAAGTCAATTTTCGCTTCCTTAGAGCACTCGACAGCGCGAGTTCAGTAACCCTGCATCGATTCAATTGCTCGTCGTTGTCTCCTTTGTTTCTTGTGCCGCTGCATCTAGCTGAGTGTAATCTGGGTTTGACGCTTGTCCGGTTACCAGATGAACTGTACTACAAAAAAGAAAAAAAAAGATGTATGTATCTGTCCACGTCGAAAAACGGTTAAAATTGGCAAAAAGAACTGAATTGTACATGCCTGACATATTCCAAATGTATATTAAAGTATTGATCGCATGCGAAAGATATACAGCAAAGAACCTGCGGCTCACAATAGTGCTAAAGTCGGATAACACTTTATTACACATCGACATTCTGCAAGCGCGTTTTTATCTTAGAAGCGGTTTTTGTCGAGGTCATCCACACACTTGCGCTTCGCGGAAACTATGCCATCGCACGACACGGCTCAGGATAAACATTATAGAGGGCGCGCATATCGAGTCGACTTACAGTATGTCCATTTGTGCTACTACGGCCGATATAATGGTTGCCGGCTCTGTTCGCTACAGAATTACGAAACAAAACAACAAATGATACCTAAACATTGCCACTGCAAAAAGGATACGCCTTCAAGCGCGTCGTTCCTTTGATAAATCGAATTGACTTTTTTTGGAGCGGGGTGGGGGGGGGGGGGGGGGGGGGGGAGTAGGAGAGGGGGCTATCTACCGTTTTTGCACGCAGACTCTCTGCCAAGAATGTTTGTTCTCGTAAAACCAAGTTGCGGGGCACGTTGGTTGCTGAACACCAACTAGACTTGACACGCACGTGCTGTCGTGCGAGAACATTTAATTTTTTCATATAGTGAGTGCTTGATTACTGTAGCGTACAGCCTAAGAATACAGACAGGACTGACAGGAGGTATGACGACCCATTTTTGACTAGCCTAAGTGTCGTCTTGGCGCCAAGCCTGTCTTGCCCTCGCTCGTAGGTACTGCGCTACAGCAGCTGCGATTCAGATTCACCCTGCTGTGAGAATCTTTGAGTGCCCCTGTTGGTGCAAGCGATTTGTCCTTCGCAGTCGAAACGACAGAAGAGCGCGAGGAGGGGTAGTAAAGGTGAAGCACGCGAGAACGTGAAAGGCGCGATAGAATAAGGAAAGAGCAAATAAATAAAATTCGCAAACCCTCGAAATTGCAAATATTTTTTGAAGGAAGGCACAGACAGCATGTGGTATTAATTAAGCAGTGCGACTTGCAATATCAAGTGGCTTCATTGCCCACTTCTCTGTCACATTTTCTTCCTGCACCTCTCAGTAAGAGCGCATGGATTCTTCATTCTTCAATACATAATTAAGCTGCCTATTGCCAGAAGAAACCATAATAGGAGTCCGAACTTTACAAACTCACTTCTTCGATTAGGCTGTGTCGAGGAGCTGACTTGTCGAAAAGCGTAGCAAGTTTTCTACTCCAAATGAAACTCACCAAGTAGCAATGCACTCTCATCGCTTTCTGCGTCATGGCGACAGGGGGCTAGCTTGTCTGTCTACATTTTTACCTGTATATGCTCGTTATATGGCTTATCGCCTCCTTTTGTAAGGTGTTAGCACTCAATTTATCTGCCTCTAACAGCTGTAAACATGGTTATTTGGCTTTCACAGTATTGTACAGCTTACAGCATGAATTTTGCCTGCCCACTGCTCTACCTAAATTTCACGATTCTGGACCTTTTATTATTACTGCCTGAAAGCAAACAAGCGTTATTTCTCTACTTACTGTGTGATCTATTATTTGATGTTGCAGAAAACGAATTCCAAGATATACAATGATGCAAGAAAGCAGGGTAGCACATGCGATGCGCTGGATAATAATGTCAGCGTTCGGACACAAGTACGCCGGGCCTGACGCGCGAATCATATTCGACTAACTATGTTGTCGAAATTGAATTAAGGCACCGCAAAAATAAAAATAAAAATTGGGGGCCAATCCACTCTGTGAAGGTGGAATGTTATCGACGCTGTCATTGTGTTCCCAAATTCGCGCACACTCCATGATGTGAACGTGGTTTGACAGCAAAGCCAAGCGAGGGCACGAAACAAAACACTTTTGTTTGTACTTGGCGATTGAGTATACATTTTAGTTAATCAGCTTAATGGAACTTGGAAGGACTAGAGTTTTATCCTAACAGACAAACATGCGGCAATCCGTTTCCCTCCCGTAGAAGCCCATGTATTGACAGCAGTCGTAAATTCCACAACTTTTACGACTTCACTGTGAACTACCTAATTATTCAAATTAAATGAAACTCGGCGTAATGATAGGGTCGTCTGAGCGGCCAATTGTAATATATTTTAGGGGGATAGTTTTGATAAAACAAGAGTGACGATAGGTACGCACACACATTCTCGTATCACCTCTTATTAAATGCGCAAGCATTTCTATGCCTACCCAATAGAATTTTGTCCTGCACGTAAGACAATAAATGGCACACGCCCCCTTAAGCAATGGCTTATACACCCGTAAGCAAGCGAAAAAAATCCTTAGAATCTACTGATCTTGAAAATGGTGCCTATTGATAACTAATCTATTGAAAATGCAGATCCAAATGATAAGTATAAGCTTTTGCACAGAATGAAGCTATTTTGCATCAAATTCGGGAGCTGAGTTTTTGCACACGCAGATTTGTTTACGGACACGAAAAATTCACGGAACCTTAGCCGTGAACAGCTTAGTTGTAAAAACTGAATAATTCATAACCTATACTTTGCTGCTTATGTGGGCGATTGCACAGAAGGAGGAATGTGACAGTATATCTGAGAAGAAGGCTATGTTCTATGGGCAATAGACTTGAAAGAACTTGAAGAAACTGAGCAAACACGTTAGAAAACAGATCAAAAACTGATGCAGAACTGCTCCAGCCAAAAGCCCCTTCGGTATAGTTAAGTTCAGCTGTTTGCATAGCACATTCAATGAAAATTGACAGCATTGTGTCCCTAATAGGATTCAGAGTAACCAATTCATCTCGCTCCACCTCATCTAAGATTCTCCGTGCTCATGAGATAAGGCTGACGCAATCAGAATAATACACGCTGCAACGCATAAGAAAATAACATAAGAAGGATAGCTAGAAGACAGATTGAAACAAAATATAGTATATACGTGTATGCAGATCAGGGGTTGTCCATCTCGCCTACACCGAAAGATTATGCAAGCAAGAGTTCGTTGACACGTGTGGGATACGATGACGCACCGCAACCGATGCATGAAGCGCCGTCAAGCATCTCTCGACAGCTTCGTGAGCCCCTTGTCTTAGCGAGTGACGAGATCCGTCGAGTGTTAAGCGAGAAATCGTATACGACCGAGCAAACGACGCATATGATGGGGGAACAAACAAGGTTTTCGGGGTGAGCTTGCCTCGGGACATTTTCATTTTGCTTTACGGCTCTTTCAGAAAGCCTTCCTGGAAGCACTAAACTGCCCTCAGCACTTCGCTCACTGACGCAATTACAAAAAGCGGAAGAAGTGAAAGGAGAGGAAAAATGAAGAAAAGAAGTAGGAATTAACTGAGCCCTAACAGGCTCCGGTTCCCAAACTCTTCCGGGAAGACACGGAGGGAAAGAAATGCGGTGGACCATTTGCACAAAACGTGAAGTGCCGCCCGAGAAATCGATCTCTGGCTTGAGGACAACGACAGCAATAACGACGAAGGCAGGACTACGAAGACGACACGATGGCGCCATGTCGGCTTCCGTGTGATATACATGGGATGCAATCTTCGACGCGGAGTAACAAGCGTAAGTCGTGTTACCGCAACATTTTCTGGCAGGGAGTCACCATCAGGATAAACATACTGATTATACTTGCAATAGACGCCACAAGATTTCGCTGAGGCACCATTTACGGTGAGCAATGACGTACTGTTGCAACTGCGGCAGATCGACGAATTAACAGTGTCGTAGAGAGGCAGAAGTGAAAGAAGTAATAATGGTGGACATTGTGCACTTTGGTAGAATAACGGGAAAGAGATAGAGATAGGGGGGGGGGGGGTGATGGAGGGGAGGGCAGACTTTGGACAAACTGCTCGCAACTCTCGTCTGATAGGAGTCATTGATCCCGGAACAGAATATCAAGATGCACGAAGTCTCAAAAAAGAATAACAAGCAGTAGGTATAGTGAGGAGAAGAAGAACCCTTCTTCTCCTCACTTCAACAGCGTTTTGAAGCGGGAGACGTGACACTTGCCTAGTTGATTTTGCAGACGCTGTAATACTCAGAGGCCGGCAGCCGAATCACCACCCGTTCGATTACCGGCTTCGTTCGTTGGTGCCTCGATGTGCCTAACGGTGTTCGAAAAGCTCCGCATGGCTTAAGTGCACGAAGAAGACGACGTTTCGAATTAGGAAAGATGACGGAATGTCCGCTCAAGTATTCCGATTTTCTGCTAATACAGGCTCTTCCAAAAGCTTACTGTCCCCTACAAGGGCCAAGTGACTACTTTCTTCCGAAGATTTGATTCGACCGGAGCGACACGCCTCACTTGGAGCCGATTGCAAAAATATAACTTTGTCAATATGCCTCAATTCAGGTTAAGCAGATCTATGCATTCAAGAGTAACCCGGAGCTCTCTCCAAAATTGTATAGACCTGATGAGAAGACGGCTAGAAAGCAAGAAAATAAAGACCAGAATGGCAAACCAGACCAACGTCCAGTTTGCTACTTTACACGTACGTAAGCGAGAACGAAAGAAATAAGCAGAAACAGGGAGAGAGTGAACGCTGCCCGCATACAAGAGGATGTACCGCGGAATCATAGACGATCACTCCCCATGGGTCTCTGAAAAACCAACACGACGCACTGCGATATAGGCTGAAGACAAGGTATACGTCGTGACAACGCTCAAAACGCGTATAGAACAGAGCCCCGTGGTGCGGCCAAAAGAGGTTGCAGAACGTTCTAAGCCACACCACTCAGTGCAACGATCTTGATATACTGCTGCAGGGTACACGACTGAGGTTGGTGACAGAAAAAAAAAGAAAGAAAACAATGACGACCGACAGAAACAGTCGGTAACTGATATAGATGAGAGTTCTCCCTCATGGAGTTAAGAAGTTGCACGTATTCTTTGTTCTATTGGGCAGGGTCTCTTCAATAAATTCATTATGACCCCACAGCGAACTGTGGCTCGATAACAGGAGGAGCATACACTCTTGAAGAGAAGGCGACAGGCCACCAGCAGTCTATCTCGCGCATCGCTTTTGAATGAATGCGGCTCAAATTTGTCGTAGATCTTGCCGTACCTGACGTATTAATACGAATAGCGTTCTTTGCCTACTTCGGCCGTTTTGAGCCCTTTAAACCGAAGCTGTTTTATCTATGGTTGCGTGCATTTTTGTTCTGCGCGCTATTGCGACCCGGAGTTGCGGACGAGAGACAATTCCTCTTGGAGCAGACGAACAGGCGACAAAAAGCTTTATGCAATATGTACAGATATAGCAGTTAATAGCGTACAAGTAGCGGTAAGAGCCCACCAGATCGACGGGACGGCTGGTGGCGACTCTCTCTCTTAACAATGGGCTGGCTCGACCTTAAATTCCTTTGGCGACCCGTTGTCGGCAGGAACGAGGCGATGCGGGTGGTGACGTCACCCTCGTTGCATTCCGCTTTCTTCGCGACAGCAGTCTTGGTGCGGCGCGCCGCCAGATTCCTTAGTTCCACTCAGGGAAAAGGATGGGCAGTTTCGTGGAACTTTAAAGATTCGTACACATAGTTGGGCGAGTTAGTCTGACATGACGATCAGTGCACATAGTTGGGCGAGTTGGCTTGATATGACGATGTAAAGGTTGTCAGTGGATGTTTCAAGCTCAGCACAAGGGCAACCGCTTCAGAAGGACGAGAGGGAACTCCCGTTGCTTCGATGCAGTGTGGCACGCAGTGTGGCGCAACTGTGCAAAAACACTGCGTATGCCGATCCCGGAGATAGTGTAATTGCGGGCCGACCCACGGCAGAGGTGAAGTATGCTTCGAGCATTCCGGCCCTAATAATAATAATTAAATAATAATAAGTTGAATAAGTAAATGGGGATGCATTTCTTCAAGTCGATGGGTATACTGGCATCATTTGTGAACAGCGCATAGACTCACGAGCAGGAAGCGTTGCCATATACGCAAAGGAAAAGAGAGAGAGAGAGAGGAAAGGGGAAAGGCAGGGAGGTTAACCAGAGGGGAAGATCCGGTTTGCTACCCTACGCATGGGAGAGAGGGGAGGGGGAGATAAAGTGATAACAAAGTAGAGATAAAGAAAGAAAGGAGCCTAGACATGCAATCACTGTCGGTCACTGTCGCCGCATACTGTCACCGCACAGCACAGTAGCACTTGCAGCACTATAAACATCTGTTCAGGCTACAGCCGCTTGTCCAATTCTGTTGCCTTTAAAAACTGCAACAGTGCCCTCGTTGCCCTCCGCTGCGATGGCTTGTGATGGGCGGCATTCTAAAATAAGTTCCTCTGTTAGAGGTCTTCAATCATAGCGCGCTATCGCGATTTCGATCGATCGTCTCTGTAAATTGTTGCGAGGGCAGTCACAGAGAAGGTGTTGAAGAGTCTCCTCGTTACCACAGTCATCACACGAGGTGTCGTTGTCTGTCAAGGATTGATGGTGGGGTAATTGCACTCTCCGAACCGGAGGGGATGGGGCGACAACAAACCCACCCCGCGTGCGTTTAGTGAGGGTTCGACTGCTGACCGGCGATAAGGTCCACGCCTGATCGACCGTGAACCAGAGGCATGAGACGGGAGGCGACGTACCACTAACACATTCAATTTAATAAAATAAAATCATGGGCAAAACATAATAAAAGAAAAAGAACATACATATTACAAGCCGTGGGGCCTAGTTCGCGGAAGGCGTGCGGGTCACACAGCACACGCCCTGACGCCACTCGCGCGACACTAAGCCCACCACGTGGGAGCTCCTAACACTCGCGAATAAACAAAAAATACGCGACAAAAATGAAAAATACACGCGAAAATAAGTGCGACAAACACTACACTAACAGAGCATACAATAATTAACACGCGATGGATAAATAAATGAAAGATTAAACGCGATTAAAAAAAAGAGTCCGGCGGAAAGTTCTGAGAGCGGGCTGGAACACGAGGCTTAACTGTGGCGTGCTTGCCGAGATCCCGGTCTGAAGAGCGTCGGGCTGCTGGTACCTCGCTGCCGAAGATCCTGACGGACTTGCACCGTCTGTCGGTCGAACAGCGAAGACTTCGGCCTGGAGGTTTCAGCCTGCCGACCACATCTTCAGCTGTCTCCCGGTGCACGACCACGCTGCTTCGTCTTCCAAACTCCTCTGCCGCTCCCCGAGCTGCCTCGTCCCTCCGTCGCGCTCAGGCGACCCACGTGACCAAACAGGTCGTGCGAGCTCGGGACAATGGGGAGCGCTCTCTCCCCATCGCCGTGCAAGCGGCGCTGTAGCTGGCGCGACACTGGCGGCCATCCCGAGAGGGACGCGGGCATGCACTCTGTGACATTGTCCCATACGATTCGGAAAGCAAAAGACTTGGTGAAGGCCACCCCTAGCCATATTCGGCAAAGAAGGGTAGCTTCGCGACGGCAGAGTCCAGCTGAAATGCAAAGCCGTAGAGAGGAGTCTAGGTTGTGCAGCCGGTTGTTTTGAAAATTTCCTGCGTTACACAACGCACTTGCAGCACTATAAACAAAACAATACACAAAATGTATGTACAACCATACGCCCTTGACTCGCAAGAGGACAATTCCACCGACTGTTCGGATGTCTGTCCCGTACAAACGAAAGATGGAGTTGTGACATCCAGTGTGTATGTATCTCCATGCACATCCAAACGTGATATCGAGAAGTTCATGAGCACGCACTATGTCATGGGTTAGGCGCGATGACACTTCCCCTGTGATCATCATTGGAGACTTCAACGTGGACATTTGAGAAACAGACAAGAAATGCTTCTAGAAAAGTGCTAGAAGAGTTTGGTTTGAATTCCCACACCAAACTAAATAAGTCACTCAACTACTCAACAACGGTCGTGAGTAGATTTAACTTTGGCCAAGGTTCTGTCTGCGATTGTAACCGAACCAATAAGTGTATATCATAGTAATCACAAAGCTATCATCACTAGCATTGCCAGATCATAAAAATAAATACATGCACCCTTGTCTAACCATGTGTAATGTGCTACAGCTTCACTGGTCATGCACCTTCAGAAAGCGGAATGGCTCCACAATTTATTCTTTCCTTTAACTTGCTATCTTTGGCCGTTTGTCCAACAACGTGGACGCCTAGCGGTGGCCAACAAATTCTTGAAAACAATAATTTGAATGGCCCTATTTTCGCTATTCTAAACACTTCTCTACATAACGACACTCTTTCAACCGAGAAATAATGCAACAAGATTCACCTTTTCCTTTTATTATTTACTTTCCTCCACCTTGCGGGTTTCCGCAGATCTATTACGTCAAATTCGGTTGTTGATAAATTCGATTTTGCCTGCCATCTGCTAGCCGCTTTGTTAGCTCATATGGTACAGCGGCTGCCCCAGAAAGGCGGTGGTCTCGGGTTCGAGTACCGGACCAGGACGAATTTTTTTTTCAACTGTGAAGGTTTTCTCTCGGGGAAACTATATAGGTTTCCTATGTAGTACTTAGCTACGTTAATGTGGATGTCTCATTTTCCCCTTATTAATTACTTCTCTCCACCTTGCGGCTTTCCGCAGAACTATTACGTCAAGCTTCCCCTTCGTGTTTAGCCTTCTTCCGCCTTCCATGCATGCTGCCTCCGCGAAGTTAACGGTCTCACTGAATATTCCTTCCTATGATAGTACTAGCGCATCTGGCTGATTGCACTTTCACAACATCTTGTTCCCTGTTTAGCTCCAGCGTCGCAGAGTTTCACGCTGAGCTCTCCCATTAGTGAACGGCAGCTGTCGCCAAGTGCTTACACGTCTCAACATTGCACGCGACCTAGAGTCGGAGTGAAGGGTGACGGAAAACGTGAACGCAGTTTGCCCGGCAGGTAACGGAGGCCCGCCTCGGGACGAGTACCATTAGGTTGTACAAACTCGGTCGCCGGTTTCAGCTAGGCGCCGCAAATGCGGCGGGATAAACCGCGCCCCCCACTCTTTCCTCTCGGCACGTATTTGGCCGGCTCGAGGCGCCTCTGTGTGCTCGGCGCCAACGGACGAGTCGCAACTACAGCGACGCTGGCCTCCCGAACTACCCCTCACGTGAGCGCGAAGTACTTTAGCGAGCAGCACGCGCGTTTACACAGCTGGCGCGCCAGCGCTGCGCGGGCAGCCTGGGACGCCTTCGCGCGGATACAGCGGCTTTCGGAGTTGGTAGGCTTAAGCAGGCTGATGTGGATCGAGAACGTGGCCGACGGCTGCTGGTTACTCTATTACCGCAATCTTCTTTCTCTGTGGGTGGGCGGGGAGGGGGAAGGAGGATGGAAGGAGGATGGAAGGATGGAACTGAAGGAGGATGGAAGCGTAAACTAGACAAAAAAGGGGGAATCTTATTGAATCCGTAGTGTGTTTACAGCGACAGCAGCAGACTTAATCGGTGCGACCTCGCTAACACACTTCCGCCCCGCCCCCCCTCTCCTCACACTTTCACTCAACCATGTTTACTCCCATTTTAAAACGATCTACGACTTGGAGTGGCGGAAATCGCGTAGTTGCTCCAGGAATCGCTCAGATAGTGTACGTTTAAGCAATGCTCCTTACATCGAGCGAACGAAGTGCGAATGCAAAAAAAAAAAAAAAAAAACGTATTTTCCTTTTTCCTCGGTTTCTGTGTTTCGTATTCCACGCACCCAAAATACGCGCTTGATGTCGGCGACGTCCCCTTCCGCGTTGTTGTATGCAGCGTGCTTTAAACCGCAGGTATGTTTGTACGCTAGCTCGCAGAGGCATAGCTACGGAGATATAAATAATTGGGTTATTACGGAAATGTGATAATGACTCGGAACAAGTAGACTTATTCAGGCATACGTAAATATTGATCTGTGAAAGTATAGCGCGAATGAGCTGACAGGTATGGCAACGCGAACGCTACCTTAGTCGTGAAGAGGAAAAACGTGGCAGTGTAGCGACAGTAAAGTCTCGATGCCGCATAATGTCTTCTAAGCAAGCACTGAAGTGAAATACCACATGTAAGCTTACAGTCGCGTATTGCTCTAACTCCTCATCCGTCTATTGGCCGGGAAAGGAATGGGCGCCTATTGAAAGGGAAAATGAGTCTAACCGGCTATTTCACATTTCGCGCCCGCGGAGTGCGGTGCGAGATGCATCAGTGAGGACTCATGCATTGAGGAAGTTTTTCCTTGGGTTCCTTTAATTTTTTTTAATTTTTTTTTTTGGGGGGGGGAGGGTACTAACCTTCCCAGGACTATCATTTGTATAGACCTAGTTATACTCGATCTTTAATGATATGCACTCAAATAGGGTCCGCCGCACACTGGAAAAGGTTGCGATTTGCATTTAGCGATGAACGCCTACCTTTAACACGCCTCACCCCAACACAACAACATCCTGATACTGACGAATAACAGGACCGCCGTCGAGCCTTCAAACAAGGACACATACCTCCTCACGCACATTCCCAATTCAGCGAAGACGTCGTTCAATATATTCCTTGCACCCTCCGCACACTGAGCAATGAGGTTGCGCGCCAATTCACTCGATACCAGAGATCCGCTCAAAGGCGTTAAGTGCGTCCCGAAAGAACGCTAGCCATGCATCCTAAGTAGAACTGAACGTGTATAAGGCAAAACAAAGGCGCCGCATTTCCGGCCAGTATCGGTTGTTTTGTGTGTCCCTTGAGGATCTTTTCAAGAGTACTGCTTCAGAATTTCACTGCGACAGCACTTAAAGGCTCGTGTCTAGGTTTTTGCATTGCCCGTCCATTCCATGCTGTTCGTTAGGGCTTTCTATTAGGCTTTCGCCTTAATCAGGCCACCTGCCAATTTTCAGTTTCCCCTTCCCCGCATAGCTCTGAGAAACAAAAGATTGCATATCACTGCCACGGCGACCGAACTCGTGGCGCAGCCGCATTGTGCAGTTGAGAGCCGGGTTTGTTAACCATCGAACTATCGCGCAACATTCGCACTTAAAGATATTGTGCAGAGGTTCGTATGCCATGCTCACTTTGAGAATGGTGGCTTAGGTGCATTTATTTTGATGACTATGGTAGGCAGTACTTTGGCGGACAAAGACAATATTCTGCGTATTGCAAAGAAAGAAAAATTGAAAACGGGGTTGTCAGAGCAGCATGCTCGGACCAATACTTTTTTTTGCAACTAGATCGCTGAAGCCTGTTGATTTTTTTACCTTCTTTTCAATGATGAAATCTTCAACAGAAACGCTCAATTTTCGTTCTAAATGCTGAAGCAAGATGGTACCTGGCTATTTCGAGCGAACTCTAAACGCTAGCATGTCTCCGAGAGAGGCATTGATAGCCTCCCTATCGATCTTTGCGTATGGTCAAGAAAGAGCAAAAAGAAAAACAGATAAAACATTGTCAGCAGATTTCAAGTTCGAGATGCAATCAGCTCTTCCGCACCGAGTGCCTCTTCAGAAACATGCTTTAGACTTGTCGCGAAGCGTCTTTGTGAAGTGTAGTTTGACTGTTCAAAGGCTACTGGTTACTATAACGCAGCCTGAAAATGTCTTTCTTCATGTCTCAGAATGATGGTGACTGAGCCCACTGTATTTAAGTGAAACCACCCACGTCAGTGAAGGGCGCCTGCCGCATTCGCAAAAAATAATCAGGCGGTGTTTGTGTTCTGGAAGCTCATGTCGCAAGTTTTTGTTGTTGTTGAAAACTTTGCGTTTGTTTCAAATCGTCATCTCCGATTAGCGCTAGTTACCGTAACCCGCATGACTGATGATATAGAGACTGATGGTGTGGGCATCCATCGAGTATGTAGATAGCGTGACGCGGGGCTGCGCGAGGCGTTTAATATTGTCACAGTCGGTAATGTGGGAAGAAGAGGACGTTGATGGTGACCTTGGAGAGGACGAAGAAGAGTTTAGTGTTATCGCAGCTCTACGCTTGATGGCTCAGCCATTAAAAGCCATCTGTGAATAGATGCACGCTTCTTCCTTCCCGCAACATCGTTGGTGGAGGTGCTGGGTAATCACTTGCAGCGGACGTAACCTGGCCGCCATATCATCCGAAGGAGAGTCTTCAACCACGGCCCCGTCGTCGCCACTGACGGTCATCCTGGCGCAGCCTCGCGGCCCTGGCATGTTTTCCGGGATTGACAACGTTGACGTCGATGGCTGATTGCAGAATTACCAACGGGTCAGCGCACACAACAGGTGGGATAACACGCTTATGCTGGCTAATATAATATTATACCTATAGGAAACGGCACGGGTCTGGTTCGAGACACACGAATAAGAGATTACAAGTTGGGACCAGTGCAAACAGTAGCGAAGAAGGACCTTGGGACCCGTGCACAGACGTCCACTGAATCTTACGTGGCATATATCCAGGACGTCCTCGCTCTTTGCCGCAAAGTGGGTGACAATATATGGCAGAGGCAGACAAGGTCACCCACGTTTTAAGAGGCATCGCGGACGACGCGCTTAACCTGTTTGTTTACAAGAACATAACAACGGTCAATGAGATCATTAACGAATGTCGCCGCTTTGAAGACGCGAAGAGTGGCCGCATAGTTCGACAGTTTACGCGTCTACCCAATACCGCAGCTTCATCGACGTGCGAAGACACTTGTCCACCGCGTGAGCCCACCTCCTGGGAGAACGTCGTACGTATCGTCCGGCGAGAAATCGAAGCAGCGTCTCATGCCACGCCAGTGACGCAGCGCTTTAGCGATTCCCGGCCGCTTGTGTCTCATTCAGTCGGTGATTCGCCAAGAACTTGTCAATGTGGGTCTTCCGTCCATCTGCTCCGCCAGCCATCCTGAATTTGCTTCCTCTGCTGCCTCTGCTCCTGTTCACCGGAGCCAATACGGTCCATATCCGAGCTATCGCAACCCAACCGAATGGCGCAGACAGGACGATAGACCCATCTGCTTTTACTGTGGACGTGTGGGCCACATTTCTCGCCACTGTCGAAGTTCCTGGCCAGCCCACTCTCGACCAAGCTTTCCCGCCTACCGCCGCCCCTCACTTAATCCTCGCCACCGAGGTTGAAGACGCACCTGACAACGCTCGAGCCACCGCGACTAGCCGCTCGCCATCACCACATAGTCGCCGCTCCCGTTCGCCCCAGCTGCGTCGCTCTCCATCCCCAGCTTACCATCGCCGCACTCCGACGAGAAACTAACTGATGGACTTCTTGGCCGCCCATTCTGCTCTGATTGGCTGTTCAGCCGGTGTTGTACAACTTGACCTAACCCTAACTATTCCCGTTGACCTTCCTGATCAAGCTCCAACTCAGCTTTGTACCGCGGATTTTATTCGCCTGCCATCTTTAGCAGCAACCTGCATCCCTGTTTTAGCCTGCCCACCTGTACTTGACGGAGACTATGTCCTTGCACCGGTGACTTCTGTCCTGCTTTCTCACAATGTCTCCTTCCCACACACCATCGTTTCTCTTGCGGACAATCAGACATGTCTTCCCATCCCAAATTTTGGACAGTCCCCACAAGCCCCCTCGAGAGACATGCCCCCTCGAGGCATGTCTCTTGCCACGTTGTCACCGTCGCACGAGTGCCACATTTCCGCTCTATCTGTTGTGACGTCTTCGACCAATGCTCATTCTGCGTTTTCTGCATCTGCTCCGACCGACGACTTTACAAAGATGATTGCACCGGACCTCTCAACCCAACTCGCCGCAGAGCTCCGTGGCCTCCTCGAGTTCTACTCCAACATTTTCAACCTGAACGATCACCCTTTATGTCTCGCCCTCATTTGGCCGGTGGGCAAGTTTCGACCCTACATATATGGTCGACCATTTACAGTTGCAACCGATCACCACGCCCTTTGTTGGCCTGCCTCCCTCAAGGATCCCACCGGACGCCTTGGTCGCTGGGCCCTACGGCTGCAGGAATACACAAACACAGTGGTCTACAAGTTGGGTCGTCTACATCAGGACGCCGACTGCCTGTCGCGTCATCGCGTCGATGTACCGGGCGGTTTAGTGGATGTCGCACGGATCTGCTTTCTTTCACTATCTGCCTTGCAAGACATTGGCGCTGAACAACGACGCGATGAGTCGTTACGCCCCATTATCGAACGCCTGCTCTCTGATCCGTCTGACCCATCCCTTCACATGTTTGTACTACAAAATGGCATCCTGTATCGCCGCAACGTGCACCCCGACGGGCCCGAGCTCCTAACCGTCATTCCGTCTCATCTGCGACAGATTGTACTGCAGCAACTGCACGACGTTCCCACCGTTGTACACCTTGGCATCACGCGGAACTATGACCGAATTCGGCGACGGTTTTTCTGGCCCCGTCTTAACCGCTCCGCCCTGCGCTATGTTGCCGCGTGTGAGTCGTGTCAATGCCGGAAAAGATCAGCTGTGCATCCTGCCGGTTTCCTCCAGCCTTTGGATATACCGACCAACCCTGTTTTTCACGTTAGCATTGATCTTCTCGGACCATTCCCTATATCAAATGACGGAAATAGGTGGATTGCCGTCGCTACGGGCTATAAAACTCGCTATGCTATTACTAGAGCCCTACCGACCAGCTGCGCTACAGACGTCGCTGACTTCTTGCTTCACGACGTTATCTTACACCACGGAGCACCTCTTCAACTTCTCAGCGATCGCGGAAGATACTTTCTTGCCAAAGTCATAGACGACTTACTTCGATCATGTGCTACTAAACACAAACTTGCTACCGCTTACCATCCACAAACTAACGGTCTTGCCGAACGCCTGAACCGCACATTAACTGACATGCTAGCAATGCATGTTTCCTGCGATCATCACGACGGGGACTTTGCTCTACCATTTGTCTCGTTCGCCTGCAATTCCTCGTGCCACAACACAGCTGGCTACTCACCCTTCTATCTCCTCTTCGGCCGTGAGCCGACTTTGCCTTTCAAGACTCTTCTTTCGACCACACTCGACTCGCCGACAGAGTACACTCGGTATATCATAGCCACAGCGACCCAAGCATGTCAGATTGCCCGCATTCGTCTTTCTGCTTCACAGACACGCCAGAAGTGCCGTTGCGACCAGCGCCATCACGACGCGGACTACGAACGAGATGCTCTTGTGCTAGTTTGGTATCCAACTCGGCGTGTTGGTCTTTCGAAGAAATTCCTCTCGCGATAATATGGCCCTTACCGCATCCATCGCCAGGTGACCCCTGTCACATATGAAGTGTCTCCGCTGGATGCCACCGTGTCTTCACCTCTCTGTGACATCATCCACGTCAGCCGTCTCAAACCTTACCTTTCTCAGACTGATGAGCCGCACCAATAAGGTGCTTTTTCCGACGGGCGTGATGTCACAGTCGGTATGTGGGAAGAAGAGGACGCTGATGGTGGCCTTGGAGACGACGAAGAAGAGTTTAGTATTATCGCTGCTCTACGCTTGTTGGCTCAGCCATTAAAAGCCATCTGTGAATAGACGCACGCTTCTTCCTTCCCGTGACAATATTTTTACTGCAGGCACGCTTGTTAGAGAACAAGACTCGGCACAACTCGAACGTCACTATACAACACTGGTAATGTTTTCATACAAAGTGGGTACAGCACAAGGAATAAGCAAAGCATAATTTATTTCCTGAATTTTCTCAGAGGAAAACTAGAAATGAAAGATGCTTCACCTTTCTGAGGCTACTTCTAGAGTGGTTCGATTCTTTCCAGTGAATTCTTTTGGCCGTACTACGAAAGTTACCCCACTCTTCAAATGGCTAGCTATTTTTTTTCCTCTTTCGTTTCCATGCGACATACTGTCAGTACGAAACTTTCTCTATGAAATGGACCATCAGGCCCATTTCATAGAGAACGAGGTGGAAAGAAAGAAAGAAAGGTAGGGAGCTCAACAAATTGACGTCCGGTTTTCTACCCTACCCTGGGGGCAGGGGTTTAAGGGATGAAAAGAAAGAAAGGACAGGGAGGGAAGAAGGTATTCTCAGTGTGAACACGTGTGGTTGTCGATCACTTCAAGTCTATAATTAGTCAACTGAGGCCAGTTGATTTCATTTATACTAGCAATGCCCACGTCGCCTTGTAAGGCTAGGACGCATGGGGCCATGGTCCCGAGAATATTAGTCTCTGACAATGGTCTGCTGTCTAATCGATGCAACACCCTCCGAAGGACGTCGCGTTCGATGTCATAGAGATTACAAAAAACACAACACGTGCTCGATCGTTTCTTCACACTTGCATGATTCACATATCGCTGTGTCGGACATTCCAATAAGGAATGAGTAGGCTTTCGTAAAAGCCGCCCCTAAATAGAAGTGGCACAGTAAACATAGAGATACTGTAATAGTGACTTATAAAATCGGTTGTCCGTAATTCATCTTTCATAGTCTTCGGCTTGATCACTGTTCAATTTCACACCGTTATGAGCCCTTTCCCGAATTGTCTTTGTACAGGGCACGTACAAAGTAGATGAAGTAGATGACGGGCATCCGATGCAGACATAGGAGCGTAGCACTTCGTACACTAGACAATGTCTTAGTATGGTTGACCCCAAGCACAAATGATGGCTGGTGTAAGGGCCGCCCTGGCTTAAATTGAATGGCTCTTATTTTCTAATTTTGTGTTTTAGTTTGAATTATTTCGGAATCTTACGATAAGCGCACGAATAAGCGTTTGGAATATTCAGGTTGCGAAGAGAATGCGCGAAGCGAACTTCTCCAGTTAAGTACTCCTGCAACGGTTCCATATATATTTATATTCTGTTGTAAGTACCATTAGAGAGCTCATCGCCTGTAAAACGTGCCATTTCATGGTGCCGTTACGCATACCTAAATCCAAGTAAAGCTTTTAGGTGAGGAAGTTCGATGGGCGGGAAAGTTCAATTGGTGGAAAGAGAGAGAGAGAATGAAGAGGAAAGGCAGGGAGGTTAACCAGATATAAGTCTCCAATTCTTACGTTATAGATATAGATGTAACTCGGACAAATTTGCTGCTCAAGTCATGTTGCATTGAACGTTGCATTTGTGCAAGACATGCATGATGCATTCTCACAGCCTCAATAGTATTTTAGTTCCCGAAAACGTAATGTTTCTAGCTTGGTCTATGCAGTTCTTCGGTTACAAACATTTTGTTGAAAATTCTGGCAACAGCTAATTCTTTAAAAGAACGGAGTAATAAAATTTTAGTTTTTAAGGCTATCTAATAAGAATCACATATGACAGTCTGGCAAGATTAAGCAATCTCTGTATTCCGAAAGCGCTGCTTAAAAAAATGAAGGACTCAATTTCGTTAGCAACAAGGGTCACGGAACACACCGAAAGAAAACATGTGTTCAACAAGCTGATGGCGGCATTGAGGAAATTCTTTACAGCATAAGTGAAGATTTCAGCCACGTTGTCAATTTAATCTTCAAAACCGTCGTTTTCCCTAGTGACTTTAAAAGATCAAAATAATTCCTGCTTTAAAAAAAAGAGACGTCGGCTTATTAGCAAATTACAAGCCTATATCAATCTTTCCATGTTTTATTAAAGCAGTAGAGAAGCTAATAGAACAGCGCCTCTCTAACTAATTGGGCAAGTTCCAACTATTAACACCAAGACAGTTTGGTTTTCGTCCTGAATATTCTGCCAACCTTGCTTTAATCGTGCTCACTGACAAAATCAAAGTGGAAATAGATGGGGGCCGATTCATACGATATGTCTTTATCGATTACTCAAAGCATTCCACTCACTTCATTTCGTTACTTAATTCTCTTACTAAACTCGGCGCCCATCACATAACAGGTCCATCTTCAAAGCTACTGCGAAGTTACTTACACGACAGACAACAGCAAGGTTGCATTTCAGGAGTACTGCCTGGCACAAAAATAATTAATACTGGCGTTCCACAGGGGTCCATACTCGGTCCCCTCTTATTTCTTATATACATTAATGATTTCCCAAACTGCCTAAATTCTATAGACTGTCTTCTGGGTGCGGACGACACCACTGTTTACACTTCACATTATGACGCTTGTACATTAAGTGACCGTTTAAATGATGAAATAAGCAATATCAGTAGTTGGCGCAAAAAATATCATAAATTGCTCATTAACTCTCACAAAACAAATTTTAGGGCTTTTAGTACACACAGTAAACCTCGACTTAACCTTTCACCAGTGTACATGGTGTCTCACCCAGGATTATCATCGAATGAACTCATTTTTAGGTGTCCAATAAGACTCCTTTCTAAAACTTAATTTTGACTTCAGCTTCCTGATAAGATATGGTTGATCACTCTTTCATTCGATGGGGGCGAAATGCGGAAACACCCGTGTACTTAGATTGTGGGGTTTCTGGCTCTCGCGGAGTTTTTCGGGCTCTCGCGGTGGTTGTGTGGAGCCGTTGCGTTGTGTTGCCGGGGGCTCCGTGTCCCTCTCCTCCTTGCCTGGACGGGGTGGCAGCGGGTCATCCAACACTGTCACTCTGCTGTCATCCCGCCCACGGGAAGGTCAACAGGCTTTGCCCATTGGCCGACATTTTGGCGGGATTCGGGCTCTGCTTGCGTGCGCTCCGGGTAAGCGCGCTCAAGACGGGGCCCGAGGAGACCACATCGGGGCGTCGGAAGGTGCGTACGTGTTCCTCTCTGCCGGCGGCGGCCCCCTTTGTTCGCCGCCGGCCGATGGTTACTTCAGCTCGTCGGGGTCCCGGCCTCGGCGGGCGCGCGCACTCTTCCGTCGTCTCGATGTCATGAGGCAGCGTCTGCCGATCATGCCCCCGTCTGTTCGTCTGTCGTTTCTTTCTATTTCCCTTTTCTCTGCTGTGGGGCGCGCGATGGCAGGCGCTGACCGAAGGATAGGCAACTTCTTACTGCGGGGGTTCTTTGTTCTTTGTTCCTCGTTTCTTTGTTCTCTCTCTGTCGCGGTGCGCCGTTAGTGGCTACCGGCGACCATTTGACCATGTTTTGTGTCTTAATTAGCTTCAGATTCGGACGTGATGGTAAAACATGTGTTTGTATTGAGTCCCAGTTTAATAAATGTTCTTTGTGGCTTCTAGAAAGATTTGCCTAGGGTCTCCCTTGCTGCGCGCGCGGTCTCGCCTTCCCCTAAGCTGGGGGCCGGCGGGGCGCATACGCGCGCAGCTGCGCGTCGGCGCACGGAGCGGACCGGAGCAGGCGCGGACGCGGGGCCCTGCACGCGTGGCGGCTCGGAGTGCTCGAACCCGCGGTGGTCGTCCGGCGCGCGCGGAATCGGAGCGTGCGCGCCGTGAGCGTCGCGGTGGAGACCACAAGATTTAGGTGCACGTTAAAGAACCCCAGGTGGTCGAAATTTCCTGAGTCCTCCACAACGACGTGCCTCATAATCAGAAAGTTGTTTTGGCACGCAACACCCCATAATTTAATTTTTTTTAATTCATCTTTCATAGGCATCGATAGAACACGAAAGTGGAACGTCTCTTCACATAAGCTGTTGCGTGTTTACTTCGTGAACTCAACGTTCGCTACAGCGAAAGGCGCACGATTTACGGGCCGGCGAGCGTGTTGCAGGTTTGCTTTGCGCGCCCTGCTGCCGAGACGCTTCGGCGAAGGTACGAGCATTTTGATCCGGCTCCCAAGACGCAACGTCATGGCCAGCCAGTTGAGTCGCGACGCGCTCAGCTTCACGAATGCGAGTGGCAGAGTTCGTAGCGCGCGTTGCGACCACGCGAAGGCGTCTGCTTCAGGTTGGCGGGTCTCTCGCCCGACCAAAGCGAGATTAGCCCGTCGACGTCGTTGCGTTTCTGCGTTGCTTAGCGCACCGGTTTTCGTAGTTGGTGCCATCGCAAGTGAAGCAGTAGGCTGCGTGTAAGCACTGCTTATGCATGTTGAAGCTGCACTCCGTAGGCGGTGAGGCGTCACAGGCTAACCGGACGCGAAAGACAAACCATCTGTGCAACCTTTGTCGTCACCAACAGCAGAAGGTCTGCAGCACCTACACGAGGCTACACCGCGTTGAAGCCTCCGCTACGCTGAGACTACCTGTCGCTGAGGCTCACTGTCGGCGCTTGTTAGTGTCATGATGCAGTACTTCATTTCACCGCTCCTAGACGGCAGCACCTTCTTTGTCAAGAGAGCATATATTTAAGGGTTCGCGCCGACGTCACATCCGTTACAGGAAGTTGATGGTGTACCGCGGCATAAAATACATTCGTGTTAAAAAGGAAGACGCTTATGGTATCAGGGAGCTTTTAAAGGTCTCACACTACTTTTGAAAACACAATCTCCTGACATTATATTACGCCTTTATTTATAGCCGTTTGAATGCCTGTATCAGTCCTTGGAGTCTTACATATCGCTGTCATATAGCTCCATTGCAGCACATACAAAATAATGCTGCCCGTATAAACGCATCGGCTCCTTATAACGCTCACGCTGCCCCCATCTTCACTGAGCTAAATCTCCTCCCAATAAATAAAATTATCTGGTACAACTACAGCACCGTTATTTACCGCCTACTTAAAAAGCCACAATTACATTATGTAATTGGCAGGAATTGCCTTGCTAACCCTAACACTATTAGGTTCTCTTTACAAAATAATTTTTTACTTCCATAATCACGCAGCATCTATGGAAAACTATATATAGCTGTTGGTTTTGCTAGTGTGAAAATGTGGTATAATTGTCCGGCTCTTGTGAAATTTTTACCTACAATATCATCCTACCAGTGTCCACTGAGAGCTTAGATTAGTAACTTGTAAACTGTATCTCCTCCTGAGTGTATTCTTTTTCTGTAGATTTTTCTGTTATGACGTGTTGTGATAGATTATATTGCTTTAACTTTGTAGAAATGGTGTATCCGTTCTTTGTTTGTTCCTGACCGCTATTGATGCTTTTTTAGTTATATAATATGATTTAACTAAGAACAACAAGCCCTGCTGCAATTTTTAACTGTGGGACCGCTTTCTGTATAAAATCTACTTATATGTGTGCCACTAATAAAATAATAAATTTAAAGCTGAATATAAGATGGTGACGAATATACCAAGTTCGTAAATGACCTTCAAGCGGCTATCATTGCTTTATTTTCTTATGTAACGTGTAACGCCGAACGAACATATACATAAGAACACAGAACTGGCCATGCCTGCAAGTTAGATGCTGCTGTACCTAACCTTTGTCCCTGCCTCCCGTGTTTCCTGTTGTTCAAGTCTGAGTGCTGTTGTAAGAACTCGTCTACGTTGCTTTCTCATTGGAGGTTAAGGCGACATACTGACGACAGACTAGCGTTGTTGCATTGCAGGCTTGTTGCTGCGATACCTTGGAGTACTGTCGTAACGCATATAGACGAGGACGCAAGAAGGTGAACGAAATACACAGAGACGGCACTAACTTGCAACAATATGTTTAATTTCCGGGTACCATTCCCTTGCTTATACCCTCTACCTCGCACATCAGCGAACACATGCTCATTAGGGTAAAGGCCACTTTATCGTCCCACGTAGCATTAACGCGTGCGCGCGCTCTGCACGGCGACGCCATGCCACGCCAGCAAAAGCGCAGCACGATAGTTGAGCCGGTGCGCATTAGATCTCCTCTCTCGGCGCTGTGTGGCCCGGAAGTCTGGAGAGCGTGGTCTCTTCGAGTGCAGCAGTGTGTGCCACTATTGCTGTTGCCCTTCAACATCGGCAATTCAGCGACTATCTCGTTTATCTCGTGGCGCGCCTTCGAACAAGTTCTATAGTAATTAGCAAGCATTCCAGCCTTAAATCTTTTTGCACAAATGCGAACCAGACACTTTCCTAGTTATTATTCCTCCAAATGTTTTTTTGGGGGTGTCTTTCTCTCCGTCCAAATAACTCTAATGTGCGGAAGGCCACCAAAGTGCTAATGCAGTTCTTGAAGGCTACTTTTTATACGAGTGCTTTTCAACTAGATTGAACAGCGCCGCTGCCTCCTCCTTCGGCTGCTGCACATTGCTTCGCGCCACTCCTGAATTCCCTTCTGACTCTTAGCAGTGCTCAACAGAAGCTTCGGTGGCACAATTGTAACTTACGCGTACAGACGGATGCAGAGAATACGTATACACTGTCCCTATTTTATTTGCGCTGTTATCGTTCTTAACATTATGCACCAGGCATAGACCAACAGCCAGTTCCCTTTACGAAATACAAAGCCTCCATCTCCTACATCATGAGGGATATTGCTGTACAAGGAGAAAAGAAAACGACGCTGTACATGACTTTTTTTGTTTGTTTTCTACGTGTTCCCTGATTTTGCTAATGAGCGTTTTTCACTCCCAACCAAGGCATTCTGGTTGTGTTTGTGGTTGCTTCAGAACGTGGCTCGTACACACTAGGAGAAAAAGCATTCTTGCGCGTCTGTTCACCCTCTTGGCGTTCTTTATTTTAATGCGAATAAAATTATTTGCCTACTTCAGCCATCGTGGTCGTTGCGTCATTGTCATTCAAGATTTGTCATACGACACTTGTCATGCCTTCGTCGTCGAGCCATCGTCGTCATACAGTCGTCATGCATTCGTTGTCACACCGCCAGAGTGATGCCGTCGTGGTCGTTCAGTCGACGTCATTCCAGCTTCGTGCTCTGACTCTCGTCGTGCTGTCGTCGTCGCGTCTTCTACACCGATCCAAAGGTCCAAGCTGTCTGATAGCTTGTGCCACTAGAAGTCGTGACGCCATCGTGGTCGCTCCATCGTCGCCATTCCAGCTTTGTCATCCACTTCTCGCCATGCCGACGTCATAACGCCGTCGCCATCACAGTCATCGGCACGCTGTCATTTTATCATTTTCATCCCCTCATCAACGTTATCCAACTGTCGTCGTGCCGTCGTCGCGTCATAGCGCGTTCATCGTTCCACCGATGTCAATCTTTCTTCGACATTGTACTGTAATCGTACTACCTTCATTCAATCGTGATTTCGCCGCCCTTGTCATACCGGAATCGTCAGGCAGTCGCTAACATGTCTCCATTGTGAGACCGTCGTTGTAATTCCATCGTGGCCGTGCCATCGCCGTCACTCCAGCTTCTCCATCCGACTCTTGTGATTCCGTCGTCTTCACGTCACCGTCGTCATTCAGCTTTCGAGGTACGGTAATCGTCACGCTATTGCCATCGTGCCGTTGTCATGCCAACGTCGTCACTGCATCACCGCCCTATAATCGTCGTCAGGCATTCGTTGTCGTACCATCGGCGGTGTACCGTCACGGTCGTTCGATCATCACCTCTGTAACTTCGACATTCGATTCTCGTCCTGCCGTCGTCGTCATACCGCTGTCATCATGCCAGCGTCGTCACAGTGCCGCGTCACCGTCGTCATCCCTTCAGAATCGCCATCCCATGGTATTCAGGCCGTCGTCATCGCACCACCTTCGTGGATCCATCGACGTCATACCTTGTTCGTCATTCCATCTTAATCGTTCTGTGTTCAGTCAGTCGTGATTATGCCACCGTTGTCATTCTACCATCGTCATTGCGCCGTCTTCACACAAACGCAGCCATGCATCCGTTGTCATACCATCGTCCTCATGCCGTATTGGTCGGGTCATCGTCTTCATTTCCGCTTCTACATGCAGTTGGCTTCATAATGTCACCGTCACGCAATTGTCGTAATACAGTCGTCGTCATCTCATTGACCTCATGTCACCGTCGTCGTTTTGTCGTCGATACACCATCATCATAATTTAATAATCGACATCTCATTCTCGTCATGCCATTGTTGTTATACGCCTTGGTCGTTCAATGAATATCATTCCTTCTTCGTCATTCCATCGTCCCTGCGTAGGCGCCATACAGTCTTCGTCATGCCTCTATGTGCATAGGCACGCTTGGCAAGCGAATGCCAATAAAAGTGGTGTGATGCCGAAGTATGTAGCATGTAGCCGAGGCAACGAAAGTCTCCGAATTACCGCTACACATGTTAAATGAACGTGACTTCAGGAATACGGTCTGTCGTTACATTGCTCGACTGCTATGCACATTACCATCGACAGTCATCGTGAGATGAGTTGTGCCGTAGATTTTATCTTTATTTTGTTTTCTGTTTTTGCGACCATCGGCCACACAGCTGAGGACCAGCGTTGCTTCTAGGCGGCAACAGCAAAGGTTCGCGCTATCCTTAGAGGGCCAGCGTTGGTGAGAAATCGACTGTCCGTCCTTTTTAGGTGAGCTTTTCTAAAGTTAACAAAAAGCATTGCTTGAAACCTAAGGAAGGTGTAATTTTCATAAAGTTAGCAGTCTGGGTATTTCATTGAGCTTGTTTAGTTCGAAAAGCAAGTTTACACAGGATACAGGGCAAACTATAGTGTCAGAACTCTTGAGCCTTCTTTCGTAAGATTTGATTATAGAGGACGCCGGCCATAAGAATAGATCTTGCGCTTTCCCCTTCGTTACCGCTTCTCGTGCTATTATGTTGTGTTGTACCGAGGCAAGAGCCCAGATGCGTTTTCCAAGAAGGAGCCGGAACGCAGACTGACCGACTCATCATGAAAGTGTTCCCGAAAATAAAGAGAGATAATAGGCCGAGCCAGAAAATAAAGAGAGAGCGTGAAGGAGTTCGGTGCACCAATACTTACATTCACACACAACAAACACTGAGTCGTCAAGGAATGCGATAAAAAAGAAAATGAGCTGAAAGCAAGTCGATGAAACACCGAAGTCTGAGCCAGTGCGCGGCCGAGGATAGCAGCAGAGAATAAGTAATGCGAGACACCGGCTGGCCGGGCCTTCGGCTAATTTCATTACTGAAAGGTCCGCAAACGCGACACCCGTTCTACTCGGGTGCTATTTCTTGCGCGTCCAGGCCACGGTGAAAGCCTGAAGCCCTAATTCTCGGCGCCTCGGACTGCCGTCATGAAAATCTGAAGACGAAAAGGGTCTAACCGCTTGCGACTTTCCTTCTTGCATTGATATCTGCGATGGTAGTCTTGAGATGCATTCGCGACGTAACTGTCACTGCAGAAACTATCGGGTAATGGCTAGCTAGCCGGTCTTAGAACTGGCTAACCTCCCTGTCTTTCCGTCTATTCCTGCTTCCTCCTCCTCCTCAGGTAATGTGCTCTATTTTGTAGTTGCGCCAAAGATTGAGGGAGTGTGCTCGAGAATCGAACCTCCAGCATTGGGCTAAGCACCAGAAGATGCGAGTCAGATAGGTATACTCTCGTTGCATTCGTTTTTTTTTTTGTTGTTGTTGTTGTTGTGGTTTGTTGGTTTGTTTGTTTGCTCGCTGTTGCAGATTAAGTATAATTGAACTGTCAGAGAAGACAACTAGTCGGCACTGTCAAGAGGCTCCAACATTTCCTAAAACACCCCTAGTAAGCAAATTGGTTGCGGAAGGGGTGGCAAGAGTATCAGAAAAAAGAACAGCAGCGGCGTATAGTGAGGAGATATAAAAAAGTGTCACATAAGGCAATGCGCTGTCCAAATCTTGGTGATCATCTGAAACGTACGCATAAAGCACCTCTGTCAGCGTCACAACTGAGCCCTCTTCTAAGTCTGTTTTTCCTCGACTGATAGGCCACCGTGAGCTTGTGTTCACTGGAACAGGAGCGACAACTTACGATAAAAAACTGCGAATTATATCGGTAAGCAGCAACCAGGATGACGTCGTGAAGCCGGAAGTGCGCAAGGTGACATCTGCAGCGCAGCTGGTTTGTAGAGAACTCGTGATGGCGTACCACGTCTGTCTTCAAATTGCCTGACTACGGCGCCTAGCAGACAAGGCCATGAAATCCAACAAGACGGGCAGGTGCCAACAGCCAACTTAGGCTGACAGTTGCGAAGACAAAGACGCATTCTTTATTGACAATCGTGAAAAACAACAAACAAGCAATAAAGAAACGAATGAAAATGACTGCAACGACAGGGCGATAAGCTTCACTTGTTGTTTATTTTACTCGTTGCTTCTTAATGGTTTCTGTGACCGCCAAACAAAACTATGACCTCCTTTTACCACTAAGGTCAGTCTGCACTTGCGCCTTGTCCTGCAGTGCACCCACGCTCCTTGCCGTTCAATTTCGTGCTTGCCGACAAAGATATCATTCGCCTTTCCTCTCTCGTTCCATAGTTTATTAGTGCCGTAATGTACGATCATCAATAGCCGAGTCTACTTTTTCTTTAACTCAGGGTGTCGCGACGCCTACATACTTCTCCCTTGACTTGGGGACAGAGTAAGCGCCGTTGGCAGAGACTCGAAGTAGCTAGCTCGTGCAGGTGGCCATTGCCACTAATTCACTCTTGCGGGTCCTTCTCAACATTTGTGCCCCTATGGTCGGTGACCCGCTATTGCAAATTGGAGCGCACCAACCGGACAGGATCTAGAATAATGTACGAAGACGAAAGCTGCGCTTTCTTCCACCCCACGAAGCAGCTATGGTGGCTCCGTGGCTTTGGCATTTTGCCGCTAAGCACGAGGTCATGGGTATAATTCCCGGCTGCCGCCGCCGCATTGTGACGGCGGCAAGAATGCAAAAAAAAAAAGGTCCTGTACTTAGATTTCCGGGCACGATAGAGAGCCCAACGGGACCAAAATTAGTTCCGTAGTCCTCCACTACGCCAGCTCTCGTAGCTGAAGTGTTGCTTTGGGACGCTAAACCCCGTCTGACAACCGATCGTACAGTTCCTGCCCCGTTACGGGCTGAGATTTGTAATATTATGGAACGCCAACCATCCCGGTTCCGTACTCTAGATGTGAGGGTATTGAGCTGAAGCGAATCGGGGGTGTTGCTAGGAGTTTGTTTTTGCAGCGCCTTGGAACTGAGCACCTCACGCTTACCCGCATATGGATTAGCGCACCCGTCGCATGAATCTACCACAAACGAGTCGTTGACCCGTGGTATGAATCTAGGCAAACAGGCGTAGGACAGCTCGAAGCTACGGTATGTGTAGTCTACGCTTCAACGTAGTAGATCATTTCTTTTCCGAAGGTGCGTAACGAATGACAAGGAAGCCTAGCGCAGTGATTCATGAACTCAAGAAGTCAAATAAGAGCGCCCCGCTCGTCGAAGTCGACATTGTAAGAATAGACCTTCTGCGTTCGTGTCAGTCTCTCTCGTCACCTACATACTTGGTGTGGAACTCCGGAGCCAAATCAAAGACATTTAAGCCCATATAATGTCGAGGCAGTGTTGTCCTCAAAATATGTCTCCTGCTATCCGAGGAACACTTATTCGCAGTCGTCTAGATATCTTCAATATCTTGAACACGATGCAATGAACTTGCAACAGCTGGATACGCAAAAGAATAAATTAAAAATATAACAGAAATAAACCACTTTATGACATCGCAATCGACTAGATCGGGCTACATTATATTTTATTCCTCGCCCGTTTCGCAACGGGCGGGTTTAAGAGTTGGAGCTATAAACAAGTCCTTGCGGGCGGACGCCTTCACTCCACTCCAGTATATACGTGTGAGCAGGAGAGTAAAAAAAAAGAAACAATCAGAAAAATAGAAGAATAAAAAAAAAATGCTATCGAGTCACGAACGGCCTGCGCACTGGCAGACGGATCAGGTATCAACGCGCTGTAAATCAAATCAAGCCGGCGGTGCTCCCGCAAGTTCCCAGCTATACGTAACGGGCGCTAGCGCGGCACAGCAGGCTCGCTCTAATACCCATAAATATCTCGCCGCGAGGGAGTTTCGCCGGATGTCTGCGCTTGAAATCGTCGTAGCGGCTGGCAACGCCTCACCCCACTGGACAAAACACGCGCGCGCGCACACGCACACAGACATAGAGGTAACACGTACATACGTGTAAGCAACGAACGCGCGCGCACACAAACGTCCACGTACACGAAAGGTGGCTTTATGTCTCCCTTTTCTTTTCCGTCTGTCCATCTTCTCCCCGTTTTCCCCATTTCTCGCTTCCTCGCCTTCGCGCCGCCACAACACTTCGAACGAGTCCCGCGGCCTCTTTTCTTCAGTTCCTTCCACCTCAAGACTGAGACAAACATAAAAACAAAAAAAAAATATCAGCGCAAAGCGAAGCAACGGCAAAGTAAAGATTAAAACACGATGGAAAAGGAACAAAAGAACGGGACGAGGAGCTGTGGGATCCGGAGCCAGCACGGACGCATGCGCAGCGAGAGGCGGCGGTTTGTGTTGCCCCTAGCAACGACCTGGACAAACAGCGGGACCGAAGCGCCACCATTCGCCACCACGGTTGCGGCCGCGGCTGGAATTAAAACAGTCCAATCCAGACTTCGGCCCGAGCGGCCCGCTCGACGCGCGCGCGCTCGCCGACACCTGTCTGGACCGAGGAATCGATTCGCCAACCTCCAGTTCTTATTTGATTTTCATTTATTTTTGTTTTTAAATCTTCGCTCGCACCCAGTGACTGTCTTTCGCCGCACCACTTGTGACTTCTCGTTCTTCGAGGCGGACGACAAAACGAAAGAAAAGTTTGTGAGTTTCTGAGCGCCCCGCCAAGTTCTCGGCACCATCTTTCACTTCGAGACATCGGCCTTCGCGTCGCTTCGTCAACGAGCCGAACACGCACGCACGAACACTGTCTCCGACTGCTTGTGCATCGTGCCGTGTCGAGCCGACCCCATCTTGCTTGCTCCCTCACTGACAAGTATTTCCCGATCTTCGGAAACGACTCCTCCGCAAAAATCCCGGCGGCTACGTGGAGTGAGCAAGGCGCGAAAAGAAAGTATCAACAGGTGGCATTGCGGCGCCCGAATTTCATCCAGGTTGTGTGGGACCTGGGGTGCGGGTGCGCGTTCTACCTGGTGCATTACGCCGTGTATCCGCACGTTCAGCCCCTGTTATCGTCACAACTGCCTTTCACGAGCTCTTTTCGTCATGAGAACAATGATCACTGCCATCTGAAAAAGAAAGAGTCCGAGAAAAGGCCACTCTTTAAGTGAGCGGGGCACCGATGGGACGTTAAAAAAGCAAACATCGGAGGGCACTGAATAAATGTTTTGCTCTGAGGTGGCGCTCTGGGGAGTGATTTCGACAGCGATACCGAGGCGACGCTAACAGTGCGCGAGTGAAGGGTTGCCAGCGACTGTGTGGTGCGACGCAGCTCGGCACTGGAACGTCGAAGGAGGAGAAACCTGTGGAGCTTTCCCGCCACGCTACGGCGCGGGCGCACTCCGCGTTCGCCACCGCTGTGCGGCTTACGAAAGCGCAGTCATCAGCAGAAAGGGGGCTTCCCCGCAGCACTCGGACGGTGAGTTGTTCGTGTCTCTCTATGTTTGCCTCTGCGACGCAGAGACGAGAAAGGTCGGCGAGAATCCCCCCGATGTCAAGGGCAGCTGGCCCCGATGCACTCAAGCGCGTGTGCTCCAGTTTCTTGCTCTTACTTCCGAGTTTATTTCAAGTTCATTCATCGCAGTACATGTGCATGGTGTGCGTGCGCAATTAGTTAAAAAAATGAAGGAGAAGCCGAAAGCTTAGACTCACGCAATGTTCCTAGGGCCTGAAAGACGCTAAAGAAAAACAAAGTGCCGTTAAGTAGCTTACACTACTAGGTCGCTTGGTGCAAAAGGCGAAAGGCGCCTCAGTCATTGCGCGTGAGAGCCTATAGTAATGCTGAAGTAGCGGACATTAAGGCGCATTTTAGAAGCAGATGTTGCCAGACTCGTACAGGGCAGTGCACCGTAAAAACTCTAACACAAAACATGTTTGCCCACTCATTTGTCAACGTGTTTTTCGGAAAAGAAAAGGCGAGGCCCCTGCGGATATGCAGTGAAATCGGTGAAACACTTTCTTTCAGTGACTACTTGAATTTTACAGCGTATGGCGTTGTGTCGCTTGCGCTTGGCAATATCAGTGTACTCTTAAAATCAGGTACGACTGCGAATTCTCAGTGAGCACGGCGAAGCGTTTACTGTCTACGGTTATGATTAAAGGGCAGTAAAATAAAATAAAGTCACGCAAAAGATGACTTATGAATCTGCACGAGTGACCTGCACAGGGAGGCCATTAGTATTCTTTCCTTGCATATGCCTCGCTAGCAAGAAATCTTTAGGAAAACAGAAATAAAAGCAAAGCATTCGAGTCAAGAAATCTTAAAACGAGTGCTAAAACGTTTCTTTTTTTTTCATACCTAATCATTTTATAGTAAAAGCTTGATACCAAAAAAGTAATAAATAAATAAACTGTTTAGAAAGGGGAATTAAGAAAAGGCCGGGAGCATTAACCAGACGAACGTCCGGTTGGCAACCCTGCACGAAGTAGAGTGGACGAAGAATTAAACGAAATGAGAATGCGAAAGAAGAAATAGTTCCCGCTCACAGTAGCAGACACGGGGTTTCTTCTCAAGGCCATCTATTTCAGGAAAGTTATTAAGCTGTCTAGGAGGAGGAGGAGGAGGAGGAGGAAATAAAGAGAGAAAGCAGGAATGTTAACCAGAAGTGCGTCTGGTTGGCTACCCTACTCTGGAGGACGGGAAAGAGGGAATAGAAAGATGAGATAGAGAGAGGGAGGGGACGGGGAGGTAAAGCCGCGGTGAGCTCGCGGCTTTTTGTCTAGGTGGATAGGTGAAGCCATGCACCCAAGATGTTTGCCTCTGTAAAGGTTCGGTCGTCCAATTGGCGGAGCGCCCCGATTGCAGCTGACTAAGGCGTATGCTGGTTGTCTTTTCAGTTGCTGCATCACTATTTTGCCTCATTTATTATAGCTACTTTTTGACTGTACGATTGTCCTTGACAAAAAAAAAGGTAAGTGCATGGAAGAGCGACAAATGTTTAACACACGGGTATTTTTCTGCTAGCGCACCTCCTATTTTGTGGTAGGCGTTGCTGCGCTTCTGTGGAGTGGTACGCCCATGCAGTTTCTGTATGAAGAGTCGATGGCACTCGCAAAAGGTTTGCAATGTAGAATATATTCAAGTTTCTTTTTAAACCTTGCCTCCTGAAAATGGCGTTCCATCCTATCTGTTACAAGGGGACATAAGCGAGTCTCAAATTTAGTATTTTCGGAACAACGTGCAGAAAATTACGGAAGTTCAAAGTCCTAACGTGCCCCTTTCGTTCCCAATATTTTGCCGGGTTATTAAGCACAGTCTTTCGTATAGCTTTCTCCACTATCGCGAACAATGACACAAAAAAAGAAAGTCCGAATGTGTTAGCCATGTGACTTGGAGCGACTACTTCTCTGCCTTTTATCGAACATTCTCTTCGTCTGGAAGGACCGGCGAATCAAAAGTTTGTCTTTATTGTAAAATGAGTGTTATTACGACGCACAAAAAGTGTTGATTTTCAACGTATACTGCTCCTGGAGGTTTCTCTGTTTCGTCGGTGGACTTACGCATCAGCATGTGCTCAGGCGCAAAATTGTGCCGTTCTCGTTCCCATTAGCAGTCACGCAACTCGTACAAAAATTACAGACACCCCTCGTTCCTTCTTCACCGCGCTCTCTAGTTAGCCGCACACACGTGGAACGCCACAGTTCCGTTCGAACGCACTACTGGTGGACTATGCCCCTAACTGCCCAAAATATTTTGCAGTCCATCGGCTTTCCTTATAAATTTTCAAACTGTCAACCAATGTAACAATGACAGTGGTCACATATCGACAGCTGCTAAATGCCGAGTCTATTACGCGCCGACTCTCTGTTTCCCAGACTGTATTCACTGTGACGAACGCATTGCCAGAAATAAGTTACAAAGTAATATGTCACAGTTCTCACTCCTTAATACTTCTTTCTTTAAAGTAAAAAAAAATAATTACATTTAAACTAGATTGTAGGGTTTGGACACCATAGTGGATGTCTGAGAAATAATTTTTACCACCTGGAGTTCTTTGACGTGCAAGATAGACATTCGTTCTTGTATTCCGCCTCCAACGTAATGAAGCCATCGCGCATCGAATCGAGCAGATAGCCGTACTTATACTAGAAGCAGCGTGGTGGGTAACCAAACCTAATATCTCTGGAAGTATAGATGTACAGACCGCCATGAATATTCACATTTGCCTTCGTATTTATGTTTAGAGATCCGATAAATGTACAAGCATAACAGTAGACGTAAACAACCTCGCCGAATTGACATCGTGGTAACTTCGAGCATGCAGGAGTAGCGAACAGGAAAATCGCACCCCCTTAGACCCTTTGACGTTTTCAGCGAGAGGAGCAAGTTCTCTCCTTCGATCGGTTGGCCTTGCCAGTCATGCAGGCATAGCCGCAGTTATGAAAAAACGAGTGTTTGCCTGCATCGTGATTTCAACAAGCACTGAATACAAGCATCTGCGCGTCCGTCCTTCGCGATAAAAATAATCGATTTCGATTTTCCACTGAACTGTGCAAGCGAAATAGAAGCATGACACGGGGTGAACAGGGCAGATCTCGAATGCGGCAACCCATATACAATATTTCAAGTAGCCACGTCTTCCATCTCAACGTGGTTTCTTTCTTTATTATTGTTATTAGCGTTGTTACGCTTTGTCTCTTATGCTACACCGGATTATTTATTGCGCTTAAACAAATTCAATTCAGTTAAACACACAATCATAATAGGCGATGTCTAAACATGCGGGCCATGATGCGTTTCGCGCTCTAAAATTACTTCTGGCCCAAACAAGCCGCAAAAGCACAAACTTCAAAATTTGTGTCTGTTACTCAGAAACTTTCGTCGCAGCGTGGATTCGGACACCACCTATTAAGCTTTAACACCATCGGAACGGTCTTCGAGCATCGAGACCTTCGTCTTGATGGTCAAGTTCGATTTCTTCGACATCTTCTTACACCGGCCACATAAGTCATCCATTTGCTCGATAGCTTTCCTCGTACCGCCTCCTTCTTTCAGAAGGTACACAACGCTTTCCTCTGTAGGCTGAGGCCCACTGTATAGCCGGACTTATTATGTAAGGCTAGAGACTATAATACGTTACGTGTAAGCAGGCCTATTACGCAAGTAAATACTGCGCAACAATAAAGAAATAGCGCTAGCTATCCCCGCGGAAACTACACAACTGGCAAAGATCTTATACCTCTCATTCTTTAAATGTGGATGAGCAATAACAAAATTCGCGCAATCGAGCGACAATAAAACGCCATGAGCATTCAAGAAAATGCATTTAGTTTAGTCTGTTCCGCGTGTAGATTCAACAACATGATATTAGTATAACACGAGCATGGAGTTCATCTACAGAACGAAGCGCCCAAAGACAAGGAATGTTCGAGGAGACCGTGCATTATTTTTATTTGTTCTTTCAAATGACATTGTGTCAGCGCGTGGGAGCTCAGTTGCAACTTTCTAACTTTGAATGTAGGGTTTCATTTCTTCATTAAAGGATTTGGCACTTGCTGGGATAGCGCCGGCAATCATGTGCTTTTCTACGTCATTGGTATTTTGGCTAAAGAACAATGCTTAGTGACACTAGCACAGGCTTTGTTTCCATGACAAGCACAAAGTACAGTGAGTACATAGAGTAACCCGTTGTCATAGACACACGGTAAACACATAGGCTGGAGGTGCGATGTATAGTGTAGTTTGCAACAGTATTGGATACGCGCGTGCTGCTTAAATATTCCTGTTAGCGGCAAATTACGTTCCCGCCTTTAAGCGATTCCGTTGAAACGTACAGAGAAGCGACCGTGGGAACATTCAATACGGACGCAAGTGAGGAAAGAATCGATGCGGACTCGCCTGCGTACACAAAGGCCTGCATACCAAATTGCTCACGCGCCTACTCTGCGAGCGGGTTCGTAGAAACGCGATACAGATCGAATCCTACACGCGGGTTTACCGGCGCGTCTCCCTGACTTTCATAGATGAACTCCGTCGTCGAGCACTCGTGGGCGGAAGGTGACCACGGCTGAGCTTCGAGCTTCACGGCACATAGTCGCGCATTCGCGATGTTGCCGAAGTGAGACCCCGCATCGGCAGTGTGCGCGGCTCTGTGGATGAACGCTGGAAAATTTGGTAATATATTTCGAAACATTATTTAGCGACCGAAGGCTCTATTTTTCGTGGTCGGAGCTTGACACTGATTTTTAACCTTTCCTGTAACTAGCGACAACATCATATCTCAGAATGTGGTCACGGTTTCCACCAGGGCATGTCCTTTGTAGAAAAAGAAAGACGCGGTTGGCTGGATCATATATATCGCAGACAAACAAGCGTGAAATCTGCCTACTTTATTCGGTTCTTTCGAAAGGGGAACTAGTGAAATGTATTGAAAAAAAATGTTTCATAAGCCAACGTTCTTCACAATTTGGGTTTGTCATTGAGTAACAGTTAAGGAGTTATTCGCATAAAGTCAATTAAGACAATAATTCCGAAAAATGTCCTTGAGTAAAATTGGCCCAGAAACTCCCCAATGTGTCCAAACTTGACGGTCACGGTGCTCTTCATAGTTGGCTCTAAGAATGCATTTCTATTTCGGGAACTTTGAGTATGGCTTGCAAGTGAGAACTGGAGGCTTTAGAAAAATGGCGCGCTGGTTTGGTGCATCACGTCTTAGACAGCGAGTTAAACATGGGGAGGTGTTCGCCACGTGGTGTTAAGCGCACACACTGACACACTCACGCACGTACGGGCACGTGCATAGATATACGCATACGCACGCAGTTGCTACCGCAGCAGCGTAAGGACATGGTCAAACCAGTACTATGCCTTCTGCCCGATTCGCATTCTAAGAGAGAGGGAATCGATGAAGAAAAAGAATGGAGGTTGCCTAGGCCGTTGCCTCCGAGATGACAACGGTGCACGTTTGCTCCGGCTTTTTCATTCTTATTGAGAGAGCGTAGCCAGACAATTGGGCGTGTCGAACAGCCGCCACCAGCGCAGATAGGCTAAGTAAAGCTGCACGTGCTCAGAAAATGTCTCGCATCATGCATATCACGTGGAAAAACAATCGCGTTGCCATGTTGAGCAGCATCTGACATTTCGGCCATGGAGCGGCATTCGTCCAGAATTGCTTTGCAAGCTCTCAGAGAGAGAGAGAAAGAGAGAGAGATGAAGAGGAAAGACAGGGAGGTTAACCAGATGTCAGTCTCCGGTTTGCTACCCTACACTGGGAATGGGAGATAGGGGTTAGAAAGATGACAGAGAGGAAAACGCTAAAAAAAAAGAACACGCACACATGGAGACACAAACACACAAAAGGCGTTCCAGTTAAAGACGTTCGCAAGGCCGGTAGTTCGCAGAAAGCGCAATAACACTTGCACGGCCTTCTTCTGTGACGTTAGGTCCCTTCGGTGGTGTAGAATTATTTTTTCCGATAGCGGTTGGTCATCCAGTTGGTCAAGTTTGTGGCGAAGGCATTCCCTCTGTGGACTGTACTGCGGGCAAGCGTACAAAATATGGTCAAGTGATTCATCATGGCCGCAGTGGTCACAGGTTGTGGTGTCGGTCATCCCTATGCGGAATGCATAGGTTTTGCTGAAGGCAACGCCCAACCACAGTGGATACAAGAGCGTGGCGTCTCCACGGCGAAGCTGTCATGGCGCTCGGAGACTTAATTTTGGATCAAAGGAGTACAGTCGAGTATTTCTTAAATGTGGCTCATTCCATTGCGACGTGGTGCACTGCCCAGCAAGCAGGCGGAGCTTCCGTGCTGCGTCAGTTCCAGAAAGTGGAATTGGTACGTGGTGCTCCTAAATATGGGCTGAGCGGGCAGATTGATCTGCCCGTTCATTGCCGATAATCCCGCAGTGACTTGAAAGCCATTGGAAGGTTATTTCATAGCCTGCATCACTTATGTGGTGTAACGTCGCTGTGATGTGAAATATTAGCTGCTCGTGCCGTGCGCGACGTAAAGGTGACAGTAGAGACGGCAGTGCCGTCTTCGAATCACAGAATACCATCATGTTCACTTTAGACTCTGTAAGGCGAAAGCCTTGAGTGGCTCATACCCCCGGTGGCCTTGAAAGAAACGCGTCGTCCAGGCCAATGGTGCAAAAACTATCCCGATTAGTAAGGGCTCATACTCCCCGAAGCAAGAAAAAAGTGCACTGGCTCATCCCTTTCGTAATGCAGAGGCTACAGGCACCCTGCAAAGTAAAGCGTACAGTGCATGCATTCATTGGTATCACGCCTACAACGTAGAGAAACGCGGCGTACAGTCAAGTAGTAGAAAAAACAACAACAGAAAGACGACGTGACCGTCTCTACGGTTCATGCCCTCTTAAGCAGTCAAAAATGCAATGGCTCCTACCCCCGTAAGTGAGGCTGCAAGCGCTCAGCAAAGTGGAGCGTACAGGGCGTGCATTCATTGATATCGCCCATGCATACAACACATAGAACAGCATACGTTACTCGCCTGCCGAGAGGACTCAACGCAAAGTCGAAGAGAAACGTCGTTGACTCGAGTCTGACCTAGCTATAAGAGCGCGCGAAGCCGCAGCTAAGCGTCGAAAACAAGCCGAAGAAGCCGAACTGCCAAATCAGCGACGCGACGATGCGAGACGGCGCATTCCCAAGTGTGCAGCAGGCTTTCGCCTTCGCGTGTTGCAGGTGTGCAACACGCTGCCGAAGGCTATCTTCCTGCACTCAGTCTATACGTCCAATTTTCAAGCTGGAAATAGTAATGCGAGCTCGGCACAAAAATTATCTCTTCTTTCGAGGAGAACCCGTAACGGCGATAAACATGTATACGCACACTTGCACAGATCGTAGGCGAAAAGACGGAAAAGGGCAGATTTAATAAAGCCTTGGCTTTTTCTCAATCTTGAATTTCTTTCTACGAGATATTATGGCTTTCTGAATTAATAACGTGAAAAATCAGTTATGTAGACCTACCGACTTGACGCCTGTCACCAGAATTAAAGTGTATCTCAATCATTAAGTTGTCTTGGCGGCTATAAATTCTCACAAATCACACAAAGGAACAGGTACGTATTACCTCCTCGACCAGTTCCAGCCACAAGAGTGATGTACCACCCCTTTTCCTTTTTTTCATTTCTTTTTCGGAACTACTTTCACATTTACCTTTTTCTGCTTTCGATAGCTTCTGTGCGCACCTGTTTTACGCTTTGTAATCGCGGTGTATATATATATATATATATATATATATATATATATATATATATATATATATATATATATATATATATATATATATATATATCATTCGCCCGGAGGTCAATAATCCGCGGGAGGTGAAATTATATTATACATAAAAGTATTATTACAAATGTATATCCCTACACAGAAAGGCTGTCACACACACCGACATCCACACACAAATTATGGGGTTACATGCCCCGAAACCGTGATCTCATTAGGTGCACGCCGTAGCAGTGGACTCCGGACTATATATTCATTACCTGTGGTTCTTCAACGCGCCCCTGAATCCAAGTACACTAGCTTTCTCGCATTTCGCTTCTATCGAAATGTGGCCACCGTGACCGAACCCGTGACCTCCAGCTGAGCAGAGTTCTGCCATAGTATAGCGCGGGGGACTGCAATGACTGCTACGAGGATGGCATGCATGTTTTCCTGTCGTTTGCTAGTGCTAGTCGTGGGCTACTACAGTCTTTGAATTGCGCCGGCCTGGGCGACCGTTTTACAGCGAAGATGTTTATGCGGACCCTCTGCCGTTGTTGGAAAGGGGTTGGAGTGACCCCTTTCCCCCTGTGAGAATGTTCTTATACGCGAAACTTATACGGTGTACACACGGTGCATTTTCGGCGATCGAGCTAGATCGGCATCGAATTTATCGACGATTGATTGCACCCTGCCGCGAAAGAAACAAATGTTATGCTGGCGATTTGCGGCCAACGAACAGTGCCCAGAGATTAAAACGCGATATTAAGAGCGCGTAGCTGCCGGTACTTCTTGCGCCAGCAAGAAGTACCGGCAACCACGTCTATCGTCAAACCAATCCAACCAGTCGTCATAACGATTGCAGCGCCCGTATCTCCAGTGATGGGCCTTGCGTCCAATATATGGAGCTTTGGATTAGTGCTGCCGCACATTCCAGCCCAGCTGCAACTATGAGAAGACCACGAGTAGTGCATACTTCTGAGGAAGAAGCTGCCTACCGCGAGCGTCAGCGAAAGTTGGCTCGTGAACGGGCTCATCGTCGTTTGATGTCTCGATGTTGCTCAATATACGGAGCTTTGGATTAGTGCTACAGCATATTCCAGCCCAGCTACAACTATGGGAACACCACGAGTAGTGCATACTCCTGAGAATGAAGCTGCTTACCGCAAGCGTCAGCGAGAGTGGGCTTGTGAACGGGCTCATCGTCGTTTGATGTCTCGATGTTGCCCAATATACGGAGCTCTGGATTAGTGCTTCCGCAAATTCCAGCGCAGCTGTGATTACGGGAAGACGAAGAGTAGTGCATACTCCTGAGGATGAAGCTGTCTACCGTGAGCGTCAGCGAGAGTTGCCTCGTGAACGGGCTCATCGTCGTTTGATGTCGCGCTCTTGCTCCCTACACGGAGCTTTGGATTCGTGCTTCCACACATTTCAGCCCAGCTACAACTGTGAGAAGACCACGGGTTGGAGCAACTTGTACGCGAAGGAAAAGCATGGCAAAAGACAGACACAAACCTCACGCGCAAGAAGAAAGCAAGAAAGAAAAAACGTTGGAAGAACCGCAAAAAAAAAGCACTCCTAAAGCATGCTCACCACGCGAAGCACGCGAAAGCGAAAATGAGATGAAAGAATGGTGAAACAAAAGATTTACAATATAGACTGTTTGCGAAGTTTGACTTGCATAGTGTAACACTCGGTGTAATTAACACAGCTTCGCTGTTCGACCGTATTCAATGACTGGAAGGGGCGGTGATTCTTTTTCTTTTTTCAATTCTGTCATTAGTTCTCCGTGAAAGGACGACGGTTCTGTCTATACCGCATAAAGGCCACCGCCTTCTTCACCCCGAACACACGCGACCACACGTTGGGTGTAGTGCGTGGACAGGTACTACATTTTATTTGTGCGACGCCAGCTGCCCACGGCGATACCGACCGTTGCAGCTGCCACTGTCAGGCTGCGCGTACCATTTATTGGTAGAGTTGTGTTCCCGAACCTTTTCTTTTATTTTTTCCTGGAAGCGGCGTCGAGAGGGCGAGCGTCTGATTCAGCTTTTTCCGGGAAAGTACCCGGGCCGACGCTGTGCGATGGTCATACAGTGGCGCAGCCGCACCGTCGTTGCCCTGTATCGCCAACAATTGGAGGGGGGGGGGGGAGGGGGGGGAGGTTTCTAATCACTGATGGCAGTCCACAGAGAATTACTTCCGCAACTTCAGCAAATTTGGTGGCCGCGTCTGTTGCAGGTATCGTCATCACGCATGTGATAATCATGTTTCTTTTCCAGAAGCCGCCAGGAGAAACGCAGAAACGCAATGGTTATATATATATATATATAGATATATATATATATATATATATATATATATATATATATATATATATATATATAGAAGACCACGGGGTGGAGCAACTTATATATATATATATATATATATATATATAATTTTTTTAGTACCTTTTAAGGGCCCGTTCTGAGATTACATAAGGGGGGGACGAAAAAGGTCCAGCGCGTAAGTAGAATGCGTAAATATCAATTAATATCGGAAAATATTAGGAATAATAAAAAAAATATCTAGACGTCGAGCAGAAACAAAACAAACAGAAAAAAAGAAAAGAAAGAAAGGAAAGAGAAGCGGAGTTTATACAATATTTGTTAGCGTGAAAAACGCATAAGGACTTAAAACACGATGGAGACGACTAGTGCCAATCAGAACGCGAGTTTAAAGATACAATCGAATAATGATTTAGGTAAACAACCTACAGAAATAGATATAAGATAAAATGGAATGAATGTTGTACTAAGCACATGAAATACCAAGCACATAAGAACCCTGTTTAAGCAAGTATTCAAGCATATGTAGGTTCGGACAGGTTGGTACACTCTGAAAAGGTTAGCAGTGCTGCATGAAATGATGAGCATTCCGTAAGCGAGATAATGTTTGAAGGTAGCGAGTTCCATTCGGCAATGGATAAAACAAGAGGCGAATTTTGATAAGCGTTAGTCCTGGCAAATATAGGTTTTACTTTATGAACATGGTCTGCACGGATCGAGATGTGGGGAGAGGGAAAAATATGGGCTCGAGCGAATGTAATGTATATGCATATCTCCTTATAGGAATCGACACTGACTTTGAGTCTACGACACGTGACCCACCGTACCGCGTAGTGTAAGGTAACAAGGCAACCTTTCTGATCGTTGTCTGTCTGTGTGTCTGTCTATAGCTGTCTGTCTGCACTGCATAGAATTGTCAAGATAGACTGCAGATCCGCTATCTGTATAGCGCCGTCCTGGCGAGATTCCCGAAACGCCTTCTAGATTGCTGATGTACGAGGGCGGACGTTCGCATTCTCCCTATACAGACGAACCGAGCTCAAGCTTTGCTGACATTGCTGGCACGATTACCGGTCCCGGTGGCCTCTTCTCGTTGGGAAGCGGAATGCGAAAACGACATCGGTGTGTGAGATATCGATGCGGTGTCTAGCTGGAGTCCAAATTGTAGGACTCGGGAAGTGGCTTTAGCTCTGGACTAGCTTCCTTCCTGTCGTAACACTGGATAATTGCAGTCGCAACGTGGCGTTCTATTAGAACGATTTTGTGCGCCCGGTCGGTCTAATACTGTTCATGGTTCCTTCATGTGTTTATCCTACAATCAGCACCACATTAGACTAATGAAGCATCATTTGACACGTACACTGTTTATTTGTCCAAATAACACTAGAATTCATGTCAAGTCACGTACGAAAAACGCGAAGTTCCAAGTTAGGAATTACTGACTGAAAACTTCCTTGGCTTAGTAAAAGCGACGAACTCTAATGGCTCATTTATTGATTAAGCATTGCGTTTATTTTGCTAGAAATTATGTTAACACCCAAAAAGCATTAGCGCCGCTGCCGTGGCACCACTGCAATCATGCTGTAGCGGTACAGACGGCACATGCTGCGCATACGCGCAATGTATTGGAAGTCGCGTTATCTTCTGCGGGTGCGAAAGTGAGGGTGAGCCGTGCGAGGGCGATAAGTTAAGGAAGACTTGTGACTGGGTTCATAAGTGGAGGCACCGACATGGTCTGCTCAACGGACCATTTGCAAGAATTTTGGGCGCCTGCGCCAGAAAGTGTTGTTACGTCTTAACACCACAAATGCGTTACTTCGTCGTTTTCCAAGAGGCAAACATCCCCCAATCCACAGCGCCTATCCAGACGTCAACGCAGCGGGGACACCGACTCTTGACGGCTCCACAAAAGGTCACCACTTCACTCTTACCTGACAGCCTGAGCTAAGCATGAAAGCGGGGGGGGGGGGGGGGCATCCAATACTACCGAACAACAAGGGTGACCTGGGATTCGTAGGTTGCTATCCTGCCCCATATAACATACCATCGGGCTTCGGAGGCGGGGTTATTACGGAGTGTTGCGAGCATGGGCGTGGTATCGCAATGCATTCGACTATTGGGATTTGCTGCTGGGCAATCTTCAGATTTCCTAGTCGACTTGCCTAGGGAAGAGGACGCTATTAAAAGAGGATGCTTTTCGAGCAGTGAGACACTACGACGCGTGTTCATTCATTGCCTCGAAAATGGCGCCGGAGAAACGTCTGAAAGCGCGCGCTTTCTTCTTGGATTGAAAAAACAACAAAATGGAAAAGCGCGCGGTGTCACGTGATGGCGGTAAGTACAATCGTAAAGGGGAGATGGACGATGGTAGTCACTGGTAAAGGAAGAAGGCGAAGAAGCCGCGTGGCGGCGGCAAAGTTCACAGGGTGGCGCTAATTTTGAACATTGAGGGACTTCACGAATCCCGGTCGGCGCCGCCGCGGCAGCGTTGCAAGGTTTGTGTGTATGGCACGTGCTGTGCTTGCTTTCCTATGCTACAAAATAGCAGGTGCTGAGCTGTGGAGGTCGGTTGCTGGGCTGTGATAGTATGAACATTACAATCGTCCATAGCCTGAAGAAAGTGCTTGGAGCTGGCATGTCAGCAGCGTGCTGGCCGCGTATGCAGAAGGAGCACCTAAACCCGCGCCAGCAAAATGGCTTCAAAGCGTGCGCTCAGCGTCGAGGACACGCAGGTCCGAAAGAAGCGTCGCGCGTAAAAGGAGCGTCTTCGCTACGCAGCGAAACGTGGTGCAGATAGCGAATGTATGTAGACAATGTATACATACAGTTATATTAACTGAATTACGCACAGCCTCATACTTCAATTAACGTTTAACACTTCTGCCACGACGAGATGTGCCATGTGAGGCAACGACAAGGCTCAACCCTCTCAGACATTATGAACAATGACGCTCAAACGCCTCAAGCAAACACGTCTCCCTGTGTCTTGTGTGGACTACGCAGACAAAAAGCAGTGGTGCACGTAGAGTAACGTTTCACATCAACTCGCCGCTCTTGTATTGTAATAAGCGCTGAATTATTACCCATTCGCCGCCAACATTGCCGTTAATTATCGTCAGTCAAAGCAAACAGCATATAAAGCTTCGCTTACATCGATTCCTACAGGGCGTGGGATCCGCCGATCTTTGTTAAACTTAAAACAGCCTAAGCGCCCAAGCAGTGGTGAAAAGTGAGCGCTCTAGGTCAAGTTATCGCTATCTCGTTAAACGCAAGTCGCTCAGCCCAGTTCAGCAGGTGGAAAAGCGGTCAAATATCGCCAACAGTGTAACGGGTATGTGCCTTGTTTTCCAACCAGATTTTCAATTTCGGCCGATCTGCCGCTTGGTTTCAAGTGTTTTCATTCACACGCAACAGTCTTCTCAGTTCAAACAGTCACATCAAATTTGCCTTATTGCATACGTAATCGCTACTGAACATATTCGAAAAGGTACATGCATATATGGAAGCTCAAGCTTCGTCATAACTATGTTTTACTTTTTTTTTCTTTTTTGCAGAGAGCAGACTACTGCAGGCAATTGAACAACAATTTCACTTAATAAGGCTTGGATACGACAAAGTAATTAAAAAGGGCTTTTGAGGATACCTTACATCATGAAATTTGAAATACGGCAACTGCGGGTGTGAGGTAACACATGACGCCTGAAGTTAAGTGGATTTTCCACACCTTCGTGATCGCGAATGTCACTGACTGTCCCAGTTCTTACGCTTATAAGCATACACCGCAGCTCTGTTAAAGAGCTCTTCATGCTTCAAACCGAAGTTGTGCGTTTGTTTCCAACCAGCGAAAAAAAAATTTACTCATTCTCTATACGACTTTCGCTGCCTATTATTTTTTTATCCATATTAAGCAGCTTTATGGAGAATTTGATTCTCTTGAGTAATTGTTCCTGCAGTTAAATAGAAGAGAGGTACATTTTCTCAGTGATTTTCCGTATCTCATTGTCGGTTTTCTTCATGTGGTTTTACTAAACATGTTTAAAAACACTATAAAACAACAGAATAGCTAACTAGTGGGTACTGCATAACATGAGGTATAGCGATCAAGGGCATGCAGGACGACAGAGAAGCGCTACGTATTCGTTTCTTTTGTCGTCCCGCGTGCCCTTTTGCACTATACCTCATGTTATAAAAATTTTTTCTCAGGTTCCCTGATTCTTCTCACACGTCGTCTCAATAAAAAAAAATGCTTTGTTTATGCCAAGGCATGCTACCACAGATTTCACTAGTGCATGGAAACACCTCCGCGCGGGTCGTTAAATGTGCCGAATGCATCGGATGACTGTCAGAGTTAGCGGTCGCGCGTTTGCCCACAAGTGGTTACACAGGCTGCGCCAAACGAGCGCACGGTGTTGGAATCTCAGCGCTGACTCCCGTTATTGCAATCGCACCGCTAGCACGAGTTGTTGGAATCTCAGCGCTGACGCCCGTTGTTGCAAATGGGTCGCAAGCCCCAAGGGTAGCGTTGGTCTGGCGGCCTGGGGCACAACTGGAAGCATCCGAAGGTCCCGGCAAAGCATGAGTCGACTGGTAACAGAACAACTTGTTTATTCTAACATCGCAAAAGAGCGGGCGGTCAGGTCGACCGAAGTGGAGAGACGGGAGAGCACGTTACTCAACAGAAGAAATCGGAGCCTCTCTCTTGGCGTCCGGGGGCAGCTGCTCTTATACTCTCGGAGTTGAGGGCAAGAGGAAGGCCTCGTGACGAGACCACTTGACGGCGGGCACGGACAGACTGAGAGACACGTTGAGACGAGTGTAGTGACGCATCCGCCAAGCTGGCGCCTGTCAGACCTCCTCGCTTCACACTTGGGGAGCTCCTCTCCCCGGCTGCCGCGCTTTGACAAGCGTGGGCACACACACACACACGCACACACGAAGACACGTGGCACTGAAACACGCCTGGACGCGCTTGGCGGGGAGGCTTTGCGGGAGCTCCGAACGGGCCAAAATGTCCGCCGCTTTGAACGAAGCCCCGGCGTCCGTTGCATCCGCGCCGGCTATACCGCGCGTCGTAGGCGAAACGTAACAACGGACAGTTCGGGAAATTTTATTGCAGCCTAGCGGCGCGGTCAGGAGCACTCCTCGTGTTTCCCCATCACTCCGTATGTAGAGGAACTACGTCGGGATTCAGGTGGTGTAATCATGCCGCCTGCGATGAAATTCACGCGGCTGCCTCTCCTCTTCCTGATGTCACGTGACAAGCGAGCCCTCCTCTCAGCTCCGCGATGCGCCCGCGCTTTCCCCGTCAAGGCGCGCTCTCTCAGTCCCCTCTCTCACCCTCTCCATATCCCATCACTCCCTCCCACATCTATTCTTCCTCCTCCTTCTCCTTCACTGCTGGTTGGTTAGGTAGACGACCCCAAACTTCATGGAAGAGAGAAAGAAAGCTATCAGCATTAACTGAAGAAAACGGTACAACAGCCAAGTGTGCACGGAAACTATTGTTTTTGTTTATTATATATGCTTATCAACTCGAAACAGACGTTAAAGTACAGCAACCCCATTAAAGTACAACGTTGTAGGCGATAAAATGCTTAGAAATACGTAGTGCAGGATCTTTTGCCTATCTTCCCGGTTACGCGGGTAAATATCGCGCTCGCACACCCCGACGAACTCATTAGCTGAATAGTTGTTTCTCATTCATTCGAAGCATTGTTCTTCTCAGTTTCGCCTTTGTTTCATTCGGGACCTACTAATCAAATATAGAATAGGATGATCGATCTTCTCGGAAAACTTTCACTTATAAAATAATGTCTTTAATACGAAACGAATTAGTCGATTGAGTCTACTCAACATAGTTATATAATATGAAGAACTGACAAAACATGTGAATTAAAAGAAAATAAAAATTGAAATGAGCCATTTGATAAGCATTTGACTCTATCGTCAATGGCAGAAAAAAAAAAGACTGCTAGTGCCCCTGAAGTTCTTCTTCGTTCTTATTTATTAGCTTTTGTTTTGTGTAGAATCTGCATCAGCACTGGAAAAACTAGACAGACACCTTTCGCGAGTCCGCTATTAAGAAACTATGCAAGATTGGCAATTAAATGCACAAATTTTCACAACCTTAACCTTGATAAATGTTTTGTTTTCGACGGTTGTCTTTCTTTCTCTTTTTATTATCATAATTTGATGGTGAGTACACGGGGGCTGGAAATTATTTCTCGTCCGATATGGTTAAATCAAGCTTTAGTGACCAATTTAAGCCACAGTTAGAAGGAGAAAAAAAAAAGACGGGTGGGAGAAAGAGTGAGGTGGGAGGGGGTGGGGCAAGGTGATGCATATGGGGTGCGAGAAACTTCCCGCTATTTGAAACTAGAGCGCTGAGCACATGAGGCGCTAAACTTGTTAAGGCCGGACACCTACTCCTCCAACGCTGCGCATCACATCTGGTCTTGAACGATGGACAGAGTAGAGGCGTTCCATTTCGGGGCGTCGAAACTCGTCGTCACGGTAGAACGCACCCCAGATAGCCGCTCTCTGCGAGAGGCGAAATGGCGGTCGCCGTGCTTAAAGAGAATTATATGTGCGCGCTCGGCGAAAATTGCGTTGCGGAATAACTTTGCGCCAGTCAGTGAAGCTACCTCATTATTCGATTACGCTGGCATATCTAGTTCAGTTGAGGCACCGACAGCGAAGGAAGGTTCTTGTCAAACCTTTTGCGATGAAAACTAAAAAGAAGGAAGGAAATGATTGAGAGAAGAAATAACGCGTCCGTAATGAAGCTTAGGTATACGCTTCCAGAGCCACGTGATGGAGACACTAGGAGATAATAGGAAATATTTAGGCGTCCCACTGGCAGGAGGATAATTAGAAATTACATTGCTGGATGCTGCCACATTGTAGTCGCTACACTGGATACATGCCACGAGAGGAGGAGACGAGATGTTAAACGAGAGACGGTTTCAGCGGAGTAAACAGTTTGCAGTTGTCACCATGCAAAAGGTAAATGTTCATTGAGATTGCTGTTGAACGATGTGAAATATAGCTAACAGCAAGCAAAGGGGTTTTAGTCCCAAAGCAACAAATTGGCTATGAGAAACGCCATAGTTGTAGTTACATAGAGAAATGGGAGGTGGAGGGAGGGCATGTTTTTTTTTAATTTCTACGAGCTGCCGCTTCTGAAAGTAATGAACCGTAGACAACTTGAATACATGGCAGGCAAAATGTGACGAAATTGTCCGACTTATTGCGAGTAGAAAAAGTCAAGTTGAAGCGAGGCGCAGGTACCTGTCGATATCATATGAGTGGAAGGCAAAAACAAAATATTAACCATAATAACATTGTAGCTGTGGAACATTTCCTAGAATCTCGCTAGCCCGCAGCTGTCTTTGTCGAAGATCAGTGAACAACAGACAAAACAGTTATTATGCTTCGACTTCCTAGCGTATCTACACTACAAACGAGGCAGTTCATCGACGACTCCCACCACTTGACTGAAAAGCTTAACCATTGAAAAATACAGACACGACTATTTCTCTGCAGCACATGTATTAGTTCTTCCAAGCGACTAATTGCACCATCTAAAACGCTTCAGACAACGCGCAGCCGTCAATCCACAATTTTACTGCTGTTTTGTTTTTTGTTTTTGTCTCACTGAATAGCAGCTTATGAGAAAAAGTTTGGACATACTACACTGATCGAACCGTCTCGCGTTCTTTGCGCAAAACTGTTCTAACATGTAAAAAAAAAAGGGGGGGGGGATGGCGAAGGCGTCCATTTCTTAATTGCTAGCGTCATTATCTAGCGAAAACAAGTTGTTAATTTTTCCTCTTGAAATCTTTAACTCATTTTCAAGTTCTCAGCTAACGATGGGCGTAATGCGGACGGTCCGGAGTAGCTCATCTTAAAGTAGGCCAGCTAGTTTAACTCAGTGTCCGACACCAGACACGCAATTCACTTGTCCGAAATTTCTTGAGAAATATTTGGCTAAAATAAACTGGCCCTACTAAGCATTTTATCTGATATGCCAACGTCATATCGCTCGCACGTACGCATGCGTGTAAAGAAGTTCGTGCGTCTTACTCAGCTCTGTTAAGAGGCACTAGAGACGCGTTATCCTTTGCATGACGTGGCATTAAATTCGCTCGACGGTACTCTCCCATTGAAAGAGCTCTCGAGTGAATCCAATAGCGAGATTGGATTGGACAAACTTCATTAAAGGTCTCGCAGGACGCGCGTCAGCGCGCAGTGGGCGTCTCCCACGCAGGGACCGACAGGGAGTACCTGGCGGCCGCTTCGCGGGCCTGCTGGACTGCGCATCCAATAGCGAGAGTCCGTTGTGTTTTAGTTTTTCTCCATCTTCTCCTCTGTACGATATTCTTGCATTTTCGAGGCTCTAATTCCTCTCTTTTAGCGCTGCGTGTGCCGTTTTTCCGCGTGGCTTGGCGTTTTCAGACGTCGCGTATTTATGGCAGAAAAACGAGCAGGCCTGTCATGTGATCGCTTGCCAGCGGTACAAGCCCGGAGTGCCGCGAAACCATGGCAACCGAAAAGGAGGTTGGAAAGCACCATTCCTCGCATCTATAATTTTCGTACTGCAGTTTGGCGGCGACAGGATTGGGGATTGCGTTCTGGTGTTTGCTACCGGTATCCTATTTATATGTTTCTATTTTCTTTTCTTTTTTTTGTGAACACAAGTGTGCTTCGGCGACAAAGTGCGCGTCGTTAAATAAAAGCGGGGTGGAGGGGATTTGGCTTCAGAAAAGGAGAAAGAAAGAAAGAAAGAAAGAAAGAAAGAAAGAAAGGACGATTTTCTCTCTTCGTAAGCATAATTCGAGGCCTCCAGTTGTTGTAAAGACGACAGATAACGCGCTTAATGTCCCCACACAATTGAGGGAACAAACAGATAATACAGAGATGCTACTGTCGTAGTTTGAGGGGAGGAGCACAAAGTGTTCAACGGCGGTGTTTCTACGGCGGCTCTTCATTCTAAAATGAGTTCTTGCAGCTTTTCATTGGCATACGCAGATGTTAAAATAAGAAAAATTATTCTCAGCATGATATTTCTCAGAAAATTGAACGAAAGGACAGAGGATATCTTCTTTGGCAAGCGTCAGACACAGTTAGACACAACGAAGTGCACTAAAATACAAGAATCAGAGCTTGTCACGGCCTCTCACCCCTTCGCCGTCAGCGCGTAGTCGTCGACGGGGTATACAAGCCGGTTGGTCGTTACGTACTTAAGCGAACACAGCGAAGGAGTCAGAGTTGGAGAAAGGGAGAAAAAAATGTTTATCGACTGACAGTAATACAGAAAGTAAAAGAAACACAATAACTCAAGAACACTAACACACATGCACTTAATATTTATCAGTGAGGAAGACAAAAGAAATACAGCGAACAATTAACAGTGGATATAAAAACTAACACTACATAAAATACACTTAACAGAGCTCCACTAAAACAGAGTTAAAAAAACAAAACAAATGACGGCATACGCACGACCGGGCAGCAGCAGCCGCAAGTCCATAAACTGTGGAGTCGACGGCAGAGCTTTTCCGAAGAACGCTGGCGAGTCGACCTTGTGGCGTTGGATGCGATTGCTGTGCTGGGTTTCCTGGCAGTCTAGGTCTGACGTCTTCCCTCGAGCAGGCTGAGCTAACTTGAGGGTAACTACGGGGAGCTTCGTTGCAGGCGTTGGTTTGTCGTCTCTTGCGTCAACTAGTTACTCGGAGTTCAGACGTGGCTAGGCGGTCCAGGCGATACTGGACGGCACTAGCTCCTCGACGCTTCTAGGCAGGTTATAGGCTCAGCTTCTAGACTGCCTAGCTCGGTCTAAATCCTGCGTTTAAATAACTTCTCCTCTCCCTGCATCCCTGGGTCTGCGAACGGCGGATATTGGTGACGCTCCAACCAAGTTCACCCAAATGTATCACGACTCCTCCCGAGGCCTTGGCCGCGCCCCATTTAATTAGGGGCGATTCCCCGCTGCTGTTAGAGCACTTGCATTGCACCACACAGACACACACGCACACCCTAGAGTCCGTGAGAGACCTCTATTGTCCGCTGACAAGCACAAAAGAAACGACAGCAGCCGGCCACACGGCGCCAAACCCTCTGACACACATACACTGCCAGCAATTCGTGGACACGGGATTTCACAGAAACACCACATATTTCGAGGTATTCGCGACCCCTGCCGTCTTTGCAAGCTTCTCAATGCACGCGCGAGGGAGAGAATACACAAGGGTTCCTACAAAAAAAAAAAAAAAAAGAACTCTCGGGGCGTCACGGAGGCGTCAACAACAACAACAAAAAATAATCTCTAAGCCTGCCTTCGACTTTTTTCGGCCGCTTGCCCGAGTGGCCGGCAATATCCGTTTCGCTCGCCGCTTCCTATTCCCACGACCTTTTGGCGCCCGTTGATCGGTGCTTCACCGGTTCGAATAATGTCGCACCGTGACAGTGATCAATTGGCACTAACACGCCAAGCGAAAATGAATTATCAAGCGTAAATTCTTGCCCCACCCACCGCAGTAGTTCAATGGCTATGGCGTTGCGACGAGTTCGATCCTAGCCATGGCGGCCACATTTTTTTTTAAGGAAGTTAAATTATGGGGTTTTACGTGCCAAAAACACTTTCTGATTATGAGGCACGCCGTAGTGGAGGACTCCGGAAATTTCGACCACCTAAGATTCTTTAACGTGCACCTAAATGTAAGTAGAAGGGTGCTTTCGCCCCCATCGAAATGCAGCCGCCGGGGCCGGGATTCGATCCCGCAACCTCGTACTCAGCAGCCCAACACCATAGCCACTGAGCAATCACGGCGGGTACATTTTTATGATCGCGAAATATACCAATATTTAGAGTGCACGATAACGAAACCCAGGTAGTAAAAATTAATCCGCAGTCCCCCACTATGGCGCGCCTCATAATCAAATCATGGTTATCACATCTAAAGCTCTAGAATTTAATTTGCTCTAATTTAAGATTATGGCTCTGGCTCTTCCCTCTTTATCTCGGTATATCATTTTTTGCCAACGCATGTTTATGTGCTGCGTCTTATAATAGCTTTCATGCTTATGAACATTCTTGCATGTGTAAGCAGCTTAGTTAACCTCCCTGCATGCCTCTCCTTTGTCACTTTGCTTTCTCTCCCTATGTATATATCCATCTCTCTCCCGCTGTCTTGATGTACCAAACCAAGTTTATTGCGGACACTGCCGATATATCGCGTCACGTTAGCAGGAATATTCTATGCGAAGCTAGGTCGTATCGGCCTCCTATAGTTTGTCTAAAATCCACTTACGCTTTTCACACCTGGAGAGCAATAAGCCAACTGGCGTAACATCGACTACTTGTTTTTGTGGAAACTTATTTTCGCACAGTAGATTTTGCCGTAACTACTCTTGAAACTGTCAAAGAAGCAAAAAGAGAAGGAAATAAGACTTCCCCAATCAAGCAGAAACCTCTAACATGCATTATGTCGTCCACTAACTGTACATCACCATGATCTGCATGTCTAGAAACATGTGCCAATCAGACCGTCTAACGCGTTCTGCTGCTTTTGATCTTCACTGCTTCTTTACGTTCTGGCGCACGTGTCTTCACAAGGCGTGTTTTCGACAGCCAGCACGAACGCTACGTTCTTCCGATGAGATGTACTGCTTGTCCAATGAGAGGCCATACTACTCTCTGAAGCAATCTGCAGCTCCCTCCCCCTCCCCCCCCCCCCCCTGCTTCCTATTTAATGACTACGAGACAGGGTAGCACTGGTGTTTGTCGGTCGAATCAGCGGCGGCATTCCTCTAGGCAATTCCAATGTAGCGGCTCTCTTCCCTGGCCGTTCCGCTTCTCCCGAGAAGTAATCATGGGGCGCTAACACACAGTGCGGTACTCTGCGCTATGAAGTGCAAGAACTCAAGCTAGATGCTTTTGTGCTATTTTGCCACCATTTCTGAAAGACCGCCTTGGTGTGTTTCGACTATGACAGGGGTAGCTCCACCCGAGGCTTAGCGTGACCAATACAACGAAGAAACAATTGTGCAAACACATTGTCGATGCGTGGAGGACGTTTACGTAGATAAGAGTCAAAAGACCTCGTGTACTCTGTACAGGCGAGATTTTTAAATAATATTACCCGGACTGGAGTACGTAAATATTTTTGTTCCTGAGTTTCCTTCGCCACTGACAGACTGCCTTCGCTAATAATATGTACAATGCAGTCACCCTCTTGCATCTGCTCTCATAAACAGTTAAGGAGGGAAGCGTTTTGGGGGGGATTGGCAAGGACTCAGATATGCGAACGGAAACTGGTAAAACGGAGGTAACGTCGATACAATTAGGCTGGTTGGGAAAAGAAAAATGAACAGTAAGAGCGATGGAAAGCTCTAGAAATCAAAGAATCACTTCACGTTTCTTTCTGACCCGTATTTTTCACGTGAGCATATCTTGACTGTAAAGCGCATTGGCTACTGCAAGTGATTGGCACCGGTTCAAAGTAGGTGATATTGCGTACGAGTGATTTGGTTAATACGAGTTTTGGAGAGGATATCCAACTAAAACCTGCGCTTAAGGCGCTTAATCGCGCCCATGCTGGATCTTTCTCGCTCTCTTTTCTTGTTCGCGTGGACAAGCGCGTCACTTCCCACGGCACCCACAACCCTTATTTGCCTCAATATGCAAGATGAGAAACATGCGTCACAAAGTGTTTACTGTGCTGCCATCGGCCCCGGTGTAGGCAAAGGGACGCACGTCTGGACGCTGCGATATAATGCAACCGGCATTTCGCTGCAATTCCTGCGAACATACCAAACTAATTTTACATAAATATATCAAATCCACAATATATACTGCTCAATTACTTTTGCACCGGATCCTTTCAAATATGTGCGCCTTCAACTGCCATAGCACGCAAACCGCCTCTCAGTTTACCGCAACCTTACCAAACAATTCTTTCTGCCACTACGTTACTTAACTTCTCGGCATGTACTAGTCCAAGCACCTCTCACCATCTTTTCAGCTTCTCTGCACCGTGGTTTTCATTTAGCCTTGTTGCACTGCCCGGAAGTGCATTGTAGTGGCATCTTACATGCCATTTCATTGAAACCAGTACGTTACTCACCATTTATCTGAGCTAACCATTCTAGCTTATAAACGTCATCGTCTTCTTTGTTAGTGCAATCATTGCTGTCTTCAAATGTAGCATAAAAGACATGACAAATATGCGCATATAAAAAAACCGGTAGCGACACCATGTAAAGTAGGAAGTACAGTATGTTCAGAAAGGAAGTGCGGGAGCATCTCTTTGTTGAAGTTAGGCGGCAGGCCATGCCGGAGAGAAGTAAATTCCAGTAAATGCCACCGAGTGTGTATTATACCTCTTTCTTTTCTTTGGTCCCCTTATGTTTCATTGCAACACCCACTCCTCCTTTAGCTCGGCTCGGTTGCATCTACATTTACCTCACCTCTTCTTCGTTACATAAGCTCTGGTGCAAAGCACCAGTGTCCAACAGAAAAGCACGCTTTACGGCCCATGGAGAGGAATGGCGTTCGCTTGTGCCGCGGTGACTCAGGCGAGCGTCAGACGCTGCGACGAGTGTTTCAGGAATATCCCTCAGCGCAGTCGCGCCGCGAAGATTGATTTCTGCGTCATCAGCTGGGGGAAAAAATTACGTAGTCAGTACCGAAAGCCGCCTCCTATTGATTCGGGCGTGCGATTCTTGTGCAACGTAACGAGAACTGAAGATCCGCCTGCTTGCGCGCCCGTAATGGGGATCACGCACGGTAGCCGACGGATGCCGTTGTTTGCCCGCTGCCTTCCTCTTTCCGCATCTGCTGCCAAACGACGTTGGTTCTGTCAGGAATAGCGCACAGTAATCTTATTCCACATGATGACGCCGCCGATAACACTGCCTTTGTGCAAACACATCTGTAAGCCCGCGTCTCGCGATAGAAAAAGAAAAGAAGATGTATATTGCAGATACGCATCAACGATGGGAAATATAGGCTGACGAAGCTCTTATTTTGTGTGACTTGACGTTGCTGATCCCACGCAGCCTCGTTTATATTTCCAGAAATCGGACGCTCTTTGCTGAGGGAATCAGCAAACAGAATTTTTTTTTATTCGCGGCTACTTGTTCACAAGAACTGGGAAGTTTGCCGCGAGGAAAATAGATCGGTATTTCTTTCCCTACTGATAGAACTGCGCCGAAGCAGAAATTCATATTTATCACCTATCGCTCACACAGTTGCGAATTTTGTTGTGCACACATGATATTATTACATATTATCGGAGGCAAAATATTACCGCCGCTCGTTCGAAGGCATGTGTAACAGATGCGAAGATCAAAATAAATTCGGTGGGCTTCTTATCGCAAGGAAGGAGCAATAATAAAACGCCATTATCAAGCAGAAATTGGAGGTGGAGAAATGGGATCTTTTCATTTTTCGTACATCTACAAACGTCTCTTTCTGATTATTGGTTGGATTAAAAGCAACAAAAGTTTATTTTCAAACCACATTTCCTTTCTTCCTTTCTTTCTACATTATGTCTGCATTCCTTTCTTGCTTTGCTTCTCTAAACCTTCCTTTCTTTAACTCCTCTCCCTCTTCCCCTCTTTCTCAAAACGTATCTAAGTGACCCACGAGAAATGTCTCCGTAACGATCTCGTCTAAACAAGGACTGATGACAAGAGAACGAGGTGCAGCCTGTCACCAGGTGAAGTAAGCAAGGACACGCTGCTGCTTTGAGTGTGTCGAGTCGCTAGTTTATGTTCTCGGTTTAGGAAACAGAGATACAAAATTATAAGGTTCTTTTAAAGCGCGAACGGCTGTCTTAAGATGAGAGTGAACGATTCGACTGCTGCCCTTTTTTATATTAAGTGCGCCCTTCAGCCATTAGAAGAGATTGAAGGATAAGTTTAGAAGTCAAAGTGTCCTAGTTGTACACTTGACAAATGCCTTCGCGTCTCTGACGCAGATACATTATTTCCGTGTAGACGCTCGGTTTTCATGTGAATACATTCGCTGCATCATTAACCTAGCTTCCTTAACTTTTAGTTCACTTTATTACAGAAAGCTAATCCAGAAAATATGTTTGTTGCATGACATCCTGCTGTTTTGGCCAAACACAAGGCATAGGCATCGATACTAATAATGATATTAATGTATGTAGAATGCTGTAAAGATCTACATGAAAAAGGGTTGCCTTCTAAGATATGATTTTAACAAATATTTGTAGTCACTATCACATCAACGATACGCTTGCGAATTGAAGATTTGCAATATTATCTGCAAATAGTGCAATAATTTGCAACGAGCAGTAGGAACCACGATTCTCCCTTTAAGGAACTATTGAACGTCATACGTAGCGACGCCGCTGAGAGCAATGTTATACTGTTCTCTGAAAAGTGTTCAATGTATGTACAGTTCATAGTTTTATTTTTGCTTCCTTTCTTTTCTGTGTATTTTTCTTTTATTGCACATGAATATTTCCCGGTTTACGTTACCAGAAACATGTTCAAGTTAGAAAGCAAACGGACAGAATCGATGGACATCTTTACATCTATGCTGCTAAAATGAATTTTCTTGCACACTTGCCGAATAATTTTGAACGTGAGAAGACGAGGTCGGTTTTCTAAATATATGAAAAGCCGGAGCTATTATCTCAAAACAACAGTGATTGCACTTACAAAAGTCGGTCACAGGTAAAAAAAAAATTATGGGTGCGCTTACCGACGGAAGATGCAGCGAGGGTAATTTGTGCACGAAGCCTGCGACAAAACCGCTACGACTACTTATATCTACGCTTACAAAAAACATATCGTCAGTAAAAGATGAAACGACAGAAAAGACAAAAATAAATCCCACCCGCACACTTGATAAGTTCGCAATTCGTTTATCAAAGTGACACAGGCACACTGGCCAATACCGCCCTCTTGCTTATGTCGCTTCCCCTGCACAGCCGAAAGCAAAGGGCACGAAATGTCTTTGACCTCCGTGATGGCTGACGACGAAAACGATCTCAGTCCGGTGTAATGACAATTATGAGAAAACTTTATCTTCTTTGCTTTTCCCCTCAACCACTCGCATGTCCCGTAAGCACCTTATCTGGCATAATCGTGCTCATACAGTGTTTACCGCGAATCGCCTCTAACAAAAGTGAACCCGTAAATTTTAGAAGAGAAATATATATTTTTTTAAGACATCATCTGTCGCAGTACAAGAGAAGCCGTATTTCATCTAGAAGTACTCGCTATAAGGTCTCATGACTGCAGATGAGCCAAGGATGACCAGGGAAGTCGACGGGATCTTTTGTATGAAAATGACGACCGCTCTTCGCATACCTTAGCCAATCACGTTGAAGAAGCAGAGCGCACCAATGTAGACAGCTCTTTCATTCCGTCGCACTAGAAAAGAACTTGATTTGAGTCGCGATCCTTCTCAGAGATGAGGGAAGGATGAGTGAAGCGTTGAAAGGATCCCCTTTCCGACGAGAACTTGCCCATATATCCATGTCAATATAAGTGCTGCTCAATCGCGCCTGCTTGTTCATGCGGGCGAACTGGTGGAAAGGACTTCAAAGAAGTTGGCCTTTTTTGTGAGCCGATAACAAGTTCCTACCGTGCTTCTCTTCAAAGCAGGAAACATACGAGCGGCTCAAAAGAAAAAAAGAAAACCAAAATAAATCGAGTTTAACCCACACCTGTCGCTTCCAGAGAGCGTTCCCATTTATTATTTTCAGCGCTAAAACGCTTTTTTCTTTGCGTTTGATTTCTGTGATTGCGTGCGTGCGCCTGCTGCTAGTGGATACGTACGTGTACGTACGTACGAGGGGATTTCTTATGCATGCCGTGTGCGCAATGCGAGCGCGAGATTCGACTCAGGCTGGCAGTCCTCCGCCTCCGTGGCTCCATATAATGAACTTTGCACTCCTGGTGGGAGAAAATAAAGTTCGTTGAGAACATGGCCCATTGAAGATATACGTGGTGTATAGTGGAACGATGTGGATAACTTCACCCTAGATCCTTTCGACTCACGCTATAGAAACTGCCCTCCAACTTACTAGAGCTAAATGTTTATATAAACCGCGTAATTGTGTGCGAGAGCAATTCGCACGTTCCATGGCGCGGAATAATTCCATCCTATCTGTCGCAGAACCTTTAAAAAAACAGATATTCACGGGAAGATGAACGTGGGCGAAATAATCAAGAGTCGTCAAACAAAAGATGTTTATGGAACCAATGTTTCGACAATGACAAGAGTGTCTTTCCATTGGCAGCGTTTATCTAGTTTATATAAGGTCACTCTCGTCCAGCTCTCAGATGAGAAGGTGTATAGCATAGGGTGACAGAATTCGAACTGTGTTGTAGCGTTCATCACGTTGCAGCGAATTTTCGTCACTAGGGGCAACACAAGACTCCCATAACTAACCTTATTAGAAGTCAGATTGCGAGTGTGGGATAATTTACATAGGTACAGCGTCAAAGCTTGAGGTCGGTGAAATCAGCAGCGCACAAAAAAAAAAGAGTTATCGCTGCTATACAGCGATAATTGTTCCTGAGCAGACAAGGCAAACGGACTGAAGGATACTGATAATGCTACAACGGGGAACTATGTGACAGTGTCGTCGACACGTATCCAAAATTGAGGTTCACCTCAGCGTCCTTTTAAACTGCCAACCAGAAGAACGGTAGTTTGCCCTGAGACAATAAGGCCTACATCCCGTCGACATCATGACAATTGATGACAATCACAACGGCTCGATTACGATGTCGACAAAAAGACAACTCAATGCAACAATGCCATGGCAATAGACAGAGAGAGAAAGAGCAATCACAACTACCTATGTTTAATTTCCCTACCTTTCTATACCATTTTTACCTTCATTTCCATGTGAGCTATGGAACTAAGAAAAATTTCATACTGTTGCAAAGAATACATTACGATAAGCTTGCCAGACTAAGTCGTTTGAACAAGATTACTCCTTCAAAATGCGGGAACATGTAATAAATGCCCAAAACAAGAGTGACTACAAAATTAGAAAAGATGGTGATGTCCTTGTTTTTTCCCTTTCTTAGCCAGGTCTGAATTTCAGTTTGCATTTGTTGACCTAATCTCTGAGAATATCTTATACTCTCTCACTCTCTCTTTCCATATATATATATATATATATATATATATATATATATATATATATATACTCTCAGAGCAGTACGCTTTGTTGATCACAGTTTTTATCAAAAGAATAAAACGGCATGCTGTGGCAAGCCGAATTCATGATCAATAACTTGTTCACTTCCTTAGCGAAACAACAAAAGAGACCAAGAATGCAGACATGACGGGGGGAAACGCTAACAGTCGCTTATTTTTAGAGCGCAGCTCTTTGGCGCCCGTTTCTGCATTTCGCGTCACCGTCGGCCTCGCCGTCGTGCCTCTTCATAACCAAGGTCATCACCCGCGCGCTGCTTTAGTTGAGCGCGCTCGTGCTACCATCTCTCGCGCGCGGCGCAAGCCTTGCTCTACCCTTATCCTCCAAAGCCGGATCACGTGTTCTCGCCTATCCTCTCGCCCCCTTCCTCCGCGCAGCGCCGTTGCTGTGACTCTAACGGCTACCGTCCACTCCGCCCTTGCCGTCCCTTCTCCCGCTGTCGCGGCACTGCCGCGGTGCCGGCGATGGGCACTCCTTGCCGCCTCGCGCGTAATCCACGGCTCTCCGTCTCCGCGTCGCGTGGCTGTACGGCTCTCAGCCGTGTCTCTCGCTTCCCCATTTGCAGGGCGTGTTTCTCAGTGGCATTTGTCGCCTCTGGCAGTGGTTGCGCTTGGCTGTCCTTCTCCAGCCTCCACTCCTGCCCTATACCTCCCCTCACCTGGCGCAGTGCCGTTGCGGTGACTGGAAAGACCGTTATAGTGTTTCGTCCCCTTACTTCTACTTCCCACCTCATCCTTGTCCAGCCACATTGAGGCCTGTCTGCGAGTGAGCGAGTGCGTGACCTTTACTCAATACCTCTGTTCTCCACCCGTTCCTTCATCCCACTTCAGAATTGAGAGAGAAGTGGTTCTTGTGGGGAAAGGAGGAAAAGCTGGCACTATCTTCTGCAACCCATGCGGGAGCACGGCTCAGCGCCAGCAGGGTGGGTGAGATTGGATTAAAAGAAAGAGAGGGTAGGAGGGAGAAAGGTAGAGGGCCGTCCTAGCAGCATCAGAGCAGCCCGGCCGGCAGGGCCCAGTGGGTTCGACCGGAGGAGTAGGCTGAAGGTCGACCGTATAGGAGGTGGCCCAGAAGAAGTGAAGTAGTGGCGGATCAGGAAGCCCGAGGTGGTGGGATGGCCGTCAGGCCACCCGTCTTTGTAGAAATTTCCTATAGTCTCGCCGAGAGCGCCGACGACTCCAGGTACTCAACGACACTTAGGAAGGCCGGTAGCTGATTACGACAGGGGAAGAGGATATCTTCCTGTCGTGAACATGGGAGCCCCAGGCAATGGAACTCTTGCAGAAGTCGGCCGCGGTGCTGCAGGTGAACAGGGCAGGCCAGCAGGAGGTGCTCCAGACTCTCTGGTTCACCACAAGAGGCACAGGCTGGCGAGGTGGCTTTACCAAGGCGGTGCCCGCGGGCTGACGTCCAGTAGCAGCCAATTCGCAGTCGGAGCAGCAACGAGGCATCCCTTCGTATGAGGCCGTGGAGAGGCCGTGGAGGCCGGAAGAGGCCGTGGAGGCCGGCCCAGGGATACCCGTTTGTCCAGTTGGCAGGCTATGATGTGCCAGCGCAGCCTGTGTCTCGATAAGTCTGCGGCCGTTACAGCAGGGCTGAGGGGGACGCTTGAGTGGTGGGCACTTTTGCAAGAGTGTCCGCCTCTTCATTGCCCGGTATCCGCACGTGTGCCGGTAGCCAATGCAGGGATAGTGAGCATCCTGCGTCCTGAAGGGCCGTCAGTCTTGAATAGAGCAGCGGGACCCCAAGGCTAGCCCTGTCAGGGTTCTGCAGGCAGAGCAACGCCACCTTGGAGTCGCAGAAGATGGCTGCCGGGGTCACTGGTAGCTCCTCTGTAAGAAGGTCCACAGCAAGGTGAAGTCCTGCTAGCTCTGCTGCGGTAGAGCTTGCATGTCCCGGGAGACGGCACAGCTTGCTCTTTTGTAGGGCCGGTGCAACGCAGGCTGCTGTGGATGAGCCCGTCTCCAGTATCACGGATCCATCGACGAAGATGTGAGGGTGGTCCCCAAGTCTCTCTTGGAGGAGAGAGGCTGCCGTCTGCTGTAGGGCACATGGGATGGCTGTGTGTCCTGTATAAGGAAGTCATAGGGGACACGCCTGCGAACGCTGTACAGCATCGCCCACCACATCAGCAACCAATCCCTATTTCGACGGAGCTACCAGGTGTCTCGAAGAACTTCAGAAGAAACATTAAATAATAATTGCTAATTTCCTTCCCCCCCCCCCTCTCCGCGCTTATTACCTGCTATAATACGGCACGATGGCGAGTCGCTGGAGCGCCGGCTCGATAGCGGCGGGTCGCGGTGTGTGCTGCCCAATCCGAAACGCAGAACCACCTCAGTTCGGCACTGTGTGTTCTGTATGCGGTTGCCTGTTGTTGAAATAATGCAGCAGCTGGGCTCAAAGATCGCGTTACCAAGAAGCGTAATAGTCAGCCAATTTTTTTTCTATTAGGTTAGGCAATGGTAAGGAATGAGTGGAACTGGGTAAAGAGTTGGGAAACTATCAACGGTACGAAGAAAAATAACTTTATTTAATTATGGTAGAGTGAGGATGGAAAGGAGGGGTGAATGGCGACGAGTAGACTAGTTGTTTGCGAAACATATATATCATTTGCTTGCGAAACTATATATCAGCGATTGGGGCAAGTTTGCAATAATTTCAAGAACTTCACATGCCAAAGGAAAGACACAGATTGTATGTTTACAGATTAGAGAGCTGAGGTTTGTGAAAAGCTCATACCTAGCAAATATATATATATATATATATATATATATATATATATATATATGTGAAGTACATTACATTCATGTGCATTAACGACATCCACTTCTCCGTTACAAACTCAATTCAGATGCGCCTGTTTGCTGATGACTGTGTCGTGTACACAGTCGTACACAACCGAGAAGACCAGATAGACCTTCATAATTCACTGCAAACAATTTACTCTTGGTGCAAAACTTGCGGCATGAAACTGAACACATCGAAAACACATTACATGCCTTTCAGAAATAAGAAACTCCCGCTTAACTTTACATATTCGATCGGAAGGTCAACAATCTACAAAAGCGACCAGGTAAAATGCCTAGGCATTAAACTCACGCCTAACCTTAACTGGGAGCCTCATATTTCGACCATGTGTCAAAAAGACATAGGCAAACTATCCTTTTTAAAAAGGAAACTGCGCGCAGCACCACCACACCTCAAACTAAATGCGTACAAAACACTAATAAGACCACGCCTAGAATACGCTGATCTAATCTGGAGCCCTCATCAAAAATGCCTTATAAATAAAATAGAACGCATACAAAAATTAGCAATTAGGTTTGTATATTCGGACTACAAAAGGCAGTCCAGTATCTCAGGTCTGCTAGCAAGGGCAAACCTAAAATCCCTCTCGCAGAGAAGAGTAATTTCGCGACTAAAATTCATCTATCAATTATACCATGGTCATTTCCAGATAGCACGTTCTCATTACCTGCAAGATCCTCCAAAACGCTCAACCAGACTAAATGATTCCAAAACAATCTATCTTCCCCCAAGTCGTATTAATGTTCACAAGCATTTCTTTTTTCGTCGGCCATTTCCCAGTGGAACAAGTTAACTAACGATATTGTGTGTTGCAATAACATCGACTCTTTTATTAGCCGCATTCAGTATATTGACTTGTCATCATGATTTTCTTTTCATTGCATTTCTGTACCACTCCTACACGGGCCGTGAAGGGCCTGCAGTATATTCAAATAACAAAAAATATAAATGGAAGGCAAGTATATTAAGCAGTCAAGAGTCTGACTGGCTGCCCTACGTTGTGGGAAGGGAGAAAAGGAATAGAAAGAAGTGAGAGAGAAAGAGAAAGGGTAGAGAGACGTGCATGGACAGCACTACAGAGTCAAACGCACTCGCACTAGTCAGACGTTCTCAGAAAGCACAAAACTGGCGTAACTGCTTCCTAGTGCCAAAAAACAGGACGTGGGGTAATCTTATCGACATATACACCCGATCGTTGCGCTACCTCACCCATAAATAGCCGCGCGCCTATGCTTACATCTTCATTGTGATCAAGGGACCCGTACGGGGCCCGAAACGTCTGTTCTTTATTTTTATTTTATTCTCGATGAGTGCACCTTTTTTGGCACCAATATGTTTCCTCGCCAGACGAGTTTTCGTCGAACACTTGGCTATATAACTGCTTTATTAGCCGATGATCGGCGGGGACAGCGTTCTAGTATTGTCTTTCCACTCAGAGGATGACCGTCTAGTTTCCTGAATGTCTTAGACATAGATTGCTTTGTGCTTCAAATTGGGGACAGTGGCACAATGAGTGCTCAATGTTCTCCTCGCATCCGCAGACACCACATGCAGAACTGTCAGCCATTTCAAGTGCTGCTAAATAAGTTTTCGTGAAGACAACTACTAACCAATACCGATACACATGAGACGCTTCGCGTCGGGGCAGTGCGGCCAGGTGTCCGAGTTACAACGAAAAGTTTAGTGTGTGCAGTCTGGTGCACCTTGTATGGGCGGTATTCCACTCAGCTAACGAGAATTTGCGTGCTAAAAAGCGAAGCTGTCTCGCAGCATCTGCCCTTCACAGAAAAGCGGGGACTCAGCGGTCTTGGTTTAACGTCCGAGCTGCCTTATCTGCATCATCATTCCCTGATACTGCAATCGCCTGGTATCCAATGAAAAGAGATATCATGGACTTTTTCTCTCAAGTGATGGATAAGTTCGACGATTTCGCACGTCAGTTGATCGTGAGTGCTGTGTTGGAGAAACGACTGTTTACATTGTAAGGCTGGCCTTGAATCGCAGAAGTCTGTCCATCTTCCAAGACTCTCTATATAAATAACATTAAGCACACCACGGAGAGCCGCTAGCTCTGCAGTTGTGGCGCCATCGGAACGGGTTGATGTAGTTGAGTCATCAGTATAGACATTTGCGCAGTCGCTGTATTTATCGTACAAGAGGAGCAAACTAAGTTGCTTGAGTGCAGATGGCGGCAAGTCCGACTATTGCTTGAGTCCTGGGATTGTGAGGTCCAATTGAGTACGGCTCACGCACCAAGGAAGAATCCAAGGTCCTGCCACAGGTGCGTACCCTCACGTAAGAGAGGCACAGTGCGCGAATACCATTGCACTAAATGTCGTGTGGGGCCTTCCTACTGGGAGATTTCCGGGTTGGTGAGTAAGGGTCCGAGCGAATTGTCTTATGTGCACACGCGTTATTTAAATGGCAATGTGCGTTCTGATAGTGTAATCTTTGAGCGAATGAAATAACTTCTCTCGTTGACGCGCTTAATGGTAGACTAAGGCATATCCTAAGGACTTGGACTTGGATACCTTGGATTGTATTCAGGTTAGTTCTGCAGGTGTTGGAGATGACCGGTACTCTGTGCCACAGGAATCCGACAAAGAGCACCCTGTAAAGGTGCAGCATAGAATGTATTGGCACTCCCAAACAAGGTCCTTCCTGCTAGGAACCTTAACATATCGCAATTTCCCGTAAGACGTACGTTCCTTCACATATTTCACATGAAGGAACCAGGAGAGAATTCTGTTAATACCAAAAATTTATAATGCAAGAAAGAGGTGAGGCGTGCAGACAGGACACAAGAGTAGAGAGCTGGACAACACGAACGCCGACTATCAACTGAAGGGAGCACTGAGGCGAAAAAAGAAAGAAGACACAAAACTAATCTGCGCAAGCTCAGGAATGGTATCACCACGTATCAGTCGAGTACATGTGCCGGTCTACGTGAGAGATAACTATTAAGGCACTTAATCTCTTCCTTATGTAAAGTAATCGAAGGCTGACTCACGCATGCACTTCCACCATTATAGATATGTCATGCCTCTACCATAAGACGCGTATTTTCATTCTTATGCCTGGACAATATCGCGCATTCATCTAACTCTGGCGTGCAGTTACAATCTTGGCAATGTAGGGAAAGATAAGAAGGCGATCCACCAGTTAACGACCTTTTATGTTCCATTAGCCTCTGATTGATACACCGTCCCGTTTGCCCTCCGTAGAACTGGCCACAGCTAAGGGGAATTTTATAAACCATACCCATACGACAGTCAGTAAAACTGTTGTTCTTATTGTGCTTCACTGGACAAATATCTGACCAGGGGTAGTTCCGGTTGGCTGGTCTGCACGGGTGGAAGGAGTAGGGGGATTAAAAAATGACAGCGGAACAAGAGAGAGAAAAGAAACAAACACGAACGAACCGCGTAGTATATGGAGTGGTAGGGGGCGGCATTCTTAAAATCTATCGGGAATGCCCGTAAGCAACTGGGATCTGAGCGCGAATAAAACATTATGTGCGGATGTTCTTCGGGAGCACTGGCCTAGACCTTTTACTTCTGATAGTGGATGGGGCACCATCACTTTATTACACGTCCACTATTGGTCCAGCACTCTGCACCTCACGTGCCTTTCGGCACTGCGGCGCATACCACCACAAATAATGTGTGCTAGCGTTTCATCAATGAACCACATGTGGTTGTTTGCCGTTTCTGTAAGGAAGTCATAAGATTTTGTAAATGCGACACCTAGCCACAAACGGTATCTGTTCCCGTCACGGTCCTTCGGGCGGTAGGTGCATCTATATATCCGGAGACAGCGAACGCGATCGGCACAATGTAAGAACGTTCGACTCGCTTCAGGGGCAATGTAGTACATTCACTGGACATCAATCGTACACCAGCCGCAGCGTCTGTTCGCGAAAGCGGTATCAAAACACATTGACCAATTTCATGTGCAGATCGGGCGGCTTCGTCGGCGTGGTCATTCCCGCTGAGCTTGTAATGTCCTGGAAGCCACTGAAAGATTATATTGTGTCACTTGTCATGGCTGCAATGATATTTCTGTCGGATTTCTGAGGCCATTTGTTGATTTGATACGTGGCGCATTGGGCGTTGTATGCACTGACGGGCAGCCTTGGAATCACAATAAGCTCCTCATTGCTGCGGTAGTTCCTGATTATTGAAATAAAATGCAGCGCGGAGTGCAACAATCTCTGCACCCGTCGATGTGGTCACACATGAAGTTTTTAACTTGATTCCTTCAGATTTTGCCGGGATTATGACTGCAGTAGCGCAGCGGTTGAGTTTCACCGAACCATCTGTGTAGATGTGTTGCCGGAATCAGAGCACGTTATAAATGCGATCCATGGTTGCTTAACTTAAAGCCTGCAACGGCGCTCTACATTTTTTTTATGTTAGCCAAACACAAACAGGATGTTCTTTCCTGTACCAGCATCGCCACAGACAGACCTAATGAAGTATTACGCACTGTCCTATCTTTTTTTCTCAATACTGGGCAACTTGCGTAAAAGATAGCAACTTCTGACTGCTGTCGCGAGATTACCATTACATCAAGACTTATGTTCAGAAAACTTTTCTTCCGCTGGAGCTTTTCGTAGAAGCAGATGCTAGTCATTAGTAATTGTGTGCATGCTACTAGCGAAGGCAGCCAACCGTGCCCTTTCTGCGCGAAGAAGTACTGGGTAAGCGCAGCTCCCGCGTGCGTTGGAAAAACATTGGGCCTATGAGGAGAGGTGGCATGGCATCACCGAAAACCATCTAGTCATATTAAGTGGGCTGGAGTGTCTAAAATAGTAATGCAAGGTCTATATATATATATATATATATATATATATATATATATATATATATATATATATATATATATATATATATATATATATATATATATATATACACTAATATAAAACAGCGGCCCCATATAACAGCTCATGACATACAGATGGTGCAATACGACTGCGCAGTTACCGGTCTCCTGTCTTGTTCACAAACAACTTTCATTAACTCACACGCTGTAACCACACTTGTCTTAACTGCAACGCAGCGCGTCCCTTCGGCTGCGAAAACAATTTTCCTTCAACTACTTGGCAGCGCTAGCATTACGTTTCTCAACGAAACCTTACCGCGTCCCTGCACATTCTCGCTTTTGAGCAGCTAAAGAAAGCAAATCAGCCGAAGAAGTACGACTAAACACACGTATTTAAAGAAGAAGAAAATACCAAAGGAAAGACTTTTAGCGTGGTAAACCAACGCCTCTTTCCTCGTGCGATCTGCCTCCTGGCGCTCCTTTCAGAGCGCCCTCTTCCGAGACAGGGCCGTCTTTTCTCATCAGCGGAAGCAACGACCGGAAGCGAGGCGAGCGGCTGCGCACTCCTACGCGCCAGGCCAGAATGAAGCCAAAATACCGTCTGCGCCGGTGTCTCGAAGCGCCTGCTCGCCGGCGCTCACAATGCGCCTACAAGCACCCGAGCTAAGACGGCAGGCAGCGCGTATCGCTTTGTTTATGCAAAAAAGGTGCGGTGGAACTGCGACCGGATCGTTTCCCGCACAGGGCCTTGTGGGCTTCATGGAGCCGGCGCCTGCCTCGAGACCGGCAGGAATATCGGAATACTGTTTGCGCACCGTTCGGATAGGGCACGGGGGAGGAATTGTGATCTCGCTTGTTCCTGCAGAGGTGTTTCGGTGTGGACACAACGGCGGCTCTGCCGAATACTCCTGGTGCGATAGCAGAGGGCAGTGTGAAAGACAGCAAACTTCTCTTTCTCTCTCTCTCTCACTTTTAACTTGTGATAGCATTCTATAGCCGCAATAATATCGACAGATGTTCATTCTATGCATACTTGTGGATTTCGCGTGCAACGCGTGCAATTTCAGGGAGAAAAGGAAATAATAAAAATAAAGCCGAACTTATAAACCTTTTCGTTCGTAAGTGGTATTTGCCATTGGTCGGCCCCCTTCGCTAATCGTGTATGCAGCATCAGGATTGGCTGAATTTTCTCTTACGCACAAATCTACGACAAGAGCTTTTTGTGCATACGGGTCCTGGGCCCGTATTCGCAAAACGTTCTTACGCTAAGGGAATTCGTGCCAGCAAATAGTGATGTAGCACCTATTATTAGCGAAGGCGATTAGTCAATGAAAAACAGCACTTACGAACGAAAAGCTTTGTGAATTCGGCCCCTGATTCTTATCTTACGCCTGTTGGCATCCGTAAACGTATTCAGTGCCCCTTTCTTGGAATAACAGCAGATTCGCATTTGATTTGCTATTGTTAAGCGCGAACAGCGGACGATTTAATGGCAACAGCGGTTCAAAACCGCAATACACGATATGGCGCTTGCTTCGGCGCAAACGCTAGCGTAAAACATAATTTGCGCAATGAAATACTGCGGCTAGATCGCTGTAATTACTATTTTGCGGTTGCATCTACTTGAAGCATACTTTAGAGGCATTAGTTCAGGCCCCTCTTTCCTTCGTTTCTTTATCCTCAGCGGGAGAAGGTGATTACTGCAAAGCCCATGTAGTAGTTAACTTGATTCCATAACGCAGTCCAAACTGGTAGCATTCTTCCTGTTTCGACCGGTTTTTCTCCGGTCTTCATTGTTTCAGCCATGTTTCAGTGTACACCTCGCGGAGCTTAGCAACGTGTTCTGTATGAGCCCTTAGTGCCTACCAAGCTTAGCCGAGCGAAATAAGCACAAGAAAGGAACGCTCTAAAGTAGACTCTTGAATCATACACCTTGAACAGCCACCTCTGGCCCAGCACCACGCTTGTTTAGTTTTCGCATTTCAAAAAAGGTTATTCATTTCTTTTTTCTTTGTCGTTTAGTGCCCGCAAGCATGAGATTTCTGGAACGCTGAGTAAATCTATGTTTACAATAGGAAATAACGTATTCATGGGCAACAGCGGGATCAGCACACTCGTTTCTCGATTCCCTTTTATTTTTGACGGAGTCCTCTTTTTTTTTTTTTTTTTAATATACAACTTCCTGACGCTTTTATTTCTTTTGCTTTGTTCACTCGTTTTCTGATTCTCACCTTTCGCATGCGTCTCGGAAGGAGCTAGAATAGATTTAAAAAAGAAAAAGCAGGTCTTAGCAAAGCGCCACCTTCACACTATTTACACTCGAATGGTCCAAGAAAACCACCATTAAGCCAGGACAAACAGAGCTTTAAGCTATAAAATATCCAGCGTCCCACGGTGGTCGGGCATCTCGGGACCATTCCGTATACAGAATATCTGATTAGTTCAAAATATAATTTCTGCATGAATTTTTAAGCGGAGACTTAGCTAAATGGCGGCTGTTTCTTTCTGGCTTATTTTGTTGTTATAAACCGCCACGATGAAAACTAAGGATGACCTTGAGCAGTGAATTTTTCGCTCGTGGTGGTTGAAAAGTTGCTGCCAAGGCTTGTTGTCCTTTTGCTTTTTGAATCAAACATAGCACAACTTGTTTTTGGGCTAGGTCGTTGATACTTGATGAAGCTATTGTAGCGCAAATAAAAACAAACACAAAGTAAACGTGGTGACCGTTTTTGTGTCCTTTGTGTTCGCTTTTGTTTGCGTTACAATTCCTTCATAAAGAATTAAACATCTCTCGAAAGTTCGTTAAACAGCCCCCGCGCCCAAATCTGCAGCTTTATGAAAAATGCAAAGCTTGCAATGCCAGCTTTTATGCAGTTCTCTAGTCGTGTGAATAACCAACAGGTATGAAAACATAATGAAGTGGTGTTTAGTGTTTCTTTCTTTATTTATTTCATTCCTTTTTGTCCTATAGACCATATATCGCGGCAGCATAAAAAAAAAAGTAGTGAAGTTTCTCTGAATTACTTATGAATCTTCAACATGTAATATAAATAACGTAATTAAAATTCAGAGCATTCTTCCCAGCATTCTTGTCTTATTGTCATTAAGTTAGTGCCACATGTCCAAATCATGTCGCAGCGACTGCAACATGTCCTATACAGCCTGGGCCAAATTATATGGGCTCCGCACGTCCTCATAGCGTTGTGCTTACGTTTTGTTTTTGGGTAACCTTTTTATTTTGGGAAAAACGTTATGTGACGGTGCAACGAGCAACTCTTTTACCAAGCGTTAAAAGTTTCGTTACGAAATGCCACCCACGTCAGCATCGGGTCACTCACTTTTTTATCCTTAACATGCAAAACAAGGCGCACGATCTCCTGAGGTTGCCATAAACTGCATCGCATATCGCTCAGACAAAGTGATAGGGGGAAGGGAGAGAGAATGAGATTTGCCCATTTTTGGCTCGAACTGACCTTGAACTGTCGGAAAGCGAACTGTTAGGCCCGGCCCTGAAACGCGACTCGGTTCTCGCGAAGGTCAGCCGTCTGTCAGGGACGAGCGCCGGCTCTCTCTGACAGGTTGTTTGTTTATAGTAGGGCCCAGCGTAAAACTGTCTTCTTCCCCTTGCCCTGCCTTCTTCGATTCAATCCCTCGAGCCCGAGAAAGACGTGGATATTGCCGCGGACCTGAAAACTGTGCAGAGTGAAATGCGAAATGAATGGCATTCAGCTGCTGTCTCTAAAAGTAGAATAAAAAAGGAAAGCCGAGAATGTGGCACACAAGAAGAAAGTGTACAGAAAAAGTTGCAACTTATTTTAATTATTCTTTTTCTGAAGTGCTCAGTGCTCAGTGTATATGTTGTTTTGTCTTGTTCAGGCAATGGATGAAGACTTTTCACGTTGAAAATAGCAGCGTCTCTTCGACTGATGGAACAAATGTATGCAGCCGTTTGACTCCCTTTAGACAGAGAGACCCCGTTTGCAGCATGTATGCCTTTCACATGTCGTTGTGGAAGTTCGCATAACTCGCAGTCTCATATCAGCGTAGTGTCAGATTCTAAGTGCGTTAGCGTTCATGTACATGGTCCCTATCAAAATGTGGCCGCCATGGCCGGGAATGGAACACGTGACCTCATGCTCGAGGGGCCCCGGCTCATAAGTGACCCATGCACTGTGCCACTGTACAGGATAACACCAATCAAGCGCGCACAAGACTTACGCGAGTGGTGTCGAGAGCTGTCGAGAGACGTTGGCAGAGTTTTGTTGTGCAAACGCTAAGGCGGTAGCTCCCTCACCTTTCGCATGATTGACGTCTGTCTTCATTCTTTCTTTCTTCCTCGAAGGCACGTGCATCGGTATAGTAGAGGCGATAACGAAATGGAGCGACGCTACTTTGATAAAGTCGCTTTCTTTTCAGTGTTACGATGCGGTAATGCCATAACACATTTTTTTTTCTAGTGTGCACATTAATTCATGGAGTAGTGCTGAATGTCGGGCATAGTGCGTCTATGAGATACAACATTGAGGTACATGCGTAATGTAGCGAACGGTACGCGTCAAATTATGCCAGTTGGCGACAATTTTCGTTAAGTGTTTCAAGCATTGAGATTAACCAATACCGTTCACAAAGCAGTTACACGACGCTCCACCTTAATAAGGCTGCCAGAAGAATTAAGTGAGGCATCCTTCAAATGATAGACTATAGGGCTCTGACTACGAACACATACCAACACCATTTTTCTATCTCGAGTCTCCTCCCTATGTGCCCGCGTTTTCCGAACTTGCTCCGCTCAAGTTTAAGGTTCCACGCGAAATATGTGCGATGCGATCGGCTGCTTCAACTGCGACGTTTCTTCTTCGTTTTTTATTCATACAGTGCCATACTTGTTGGTGACATATTCAATAGCACTAGGAATTATTCAAGTGATGTCCTTGCAGCACATGACTTCCCTCTGACTTGCCAAATGTATTTGGTCCTTATGCATTCATCAGCTCCTACTTTCGTATTATTCGGCATTGCTGATTGTTGTAAAATCAGGAGTACTAATAAAGCAATAAAAAAACATACAAGTACAGTAGCTCTAATCATAAAGTCTTCCTCCAAATTTGCTAGCGAGAACTCGGGCGCTGCGATTGTGAAGCTACGATAGAAACACTATACACAGAAGGTATAGTACATAGATATGTCTGACCTTTGAGCTTGTGGCTTTACAGTTTTCTTGAATCGCTTGTTACGCTTTACTTTTCTAAATTTCTGAACAATCATATTTGTTCTAAGAGCGTGAAGGCTGCAAACCTATGTACATATGAAAAGTCATTGCACGCTGCTGCTGTTATGCCGCAATTATCGAACGTGGTGAATTTTTGTAGCCACAAATTCGTTTAAACCTCGAGCGACGAAGTTTAGCCAAGTCAATCATTGCCACGCTAGACGAACCACACTACTCGCAGCTACCGTAGACACGAGTGCCAGAGTTGCTTCTAGTATTGTTGTTCTTGTTGGAAACTCTAAGGTAACAATATCACTAAACGCTACAGATCTTTTGTAGGCACCAGTCTAGGGTCCAAGCACGAAACGCATTCCCTTCCTACACTCCCGTTATTACAAGCCTTATCTAGAAACACTATTTGTCGTTCTAGCACTTGCAATATTTTCAGAGTGGGGCAGAGGAAAAAAAAGAAAGAAATGTTGTGCTAATCGCAGTCTCACCGATCTCACGCAGTTGTAATTTGTCACCTCTCGGTAAAAAAGAAAAGTATGAAGCGCATTGCAAGTGGCAGTGGTTGACAAGTCGCTGCTGTGGCACGTTCAAGGACAACCAGCATGTAGCTATAGAAACTAAAAAAGAAAATGGAAAGTAAAGCACTGTGACAGATGGAAGCCGTAAAAGTGATATAGACCTTTAATAGTTCCACGTCCTCTCACTCTAAGCAGCAACATTCCTCGGGTGGCAACATATATATATATATATATATATATATATATATATATATATACTCGTGAAGCCGCGGCAGAAAGGATGCTCCACATCCGCCGCCTAGGTTTGTGAGTGGTGGTGCAGCAAGAACCTAAATACTCCAGAAAGTGGATGAGAACGGCGCAACGATAGCTCTATTGGTAAGAGCATCGCACTCGTAGTTCGAAAAGGTGTACTCGTATCTCATCTGCGGAAAGTTGTTTTTTCATCCACTTTTGTTGCCATTAATTTATCATTTCTGTAATTCATTGAAGTAAGCACAAGTTATTTCCCCTATGTTTATGTTATCCTTGGTGTCTTTGTTTGTTGGCTTATGCTATGATTAATAAAAATAAGGCTTTTCGGTTGCCTTTCTTCTCGTTTGTATATATATATATATATATATATGTAACTGCCACGAAACCCTACGGCCTTAAAGCGCGAATAAATTTAAGAAAAGACGTTTAAGAAAAAAACGTTTAAAACAACGTTTAAAAAAAAACACGCAGAGACGGAGGCACACACGCACAAGAGGCGTTCCAGTTAAAGACGTTCACACAGGCCGGTAGATCGTAAAAGGCAAAGGTTACAATTATTCTAGGAGAAAGAAAAACAAAGTATAATATGGTGTAACACAGGGGAAAGGCTTTATGTGCCACCAGAACCAGCGAAGGGGACGATAAACGATAAAAACGATGGTATGCTAGTGACAATAGCACAACAGTAAGGACTGACGTCACCGAGCTGAGAAGTACGGCATGACGGCAGCCACGCAAACCGGCACGGCGTCTACCTAGTCTTGACATGCGGGTGGATATACATATATACATATATATATATATATATATATATATATATATATATATATATATATATATATATATATATATATATATATATATATATATATAAATGCAGCAATGCAGCAATATATACAGAAGCCCCATGTCTCAGAAGCTAGTGGCAGAAGTTGAACACGTGCTTGCCGCACTGCTTCTGGGAGACTCCTGAAGCCTGAGCCAACAGCACCTACCGAAAAAGGGTGATGAGCTATGTATTAAGACATGCCGATCAGCCGAAACGAAATAAACACCCCATGTTTGATTACAAGTGAAGGTTATTGAAATTACAAGTTACATTTAATCACGGTATGCCTGCAAGGAGCAGCACGCGCCAGGCTTTGAATCACATTTACCAAAGCTTCGCCGCTGTCACCAAAGCCTCACCGCAGCAAGTGATTAAGCTATGCAGCTAGCTGGTTACGACAGCATAAGCTTAGATGAGGTACCGCTTCTTGCTGGAGACGCGGCGAGTGTCAGTATTACGTGCGCCGATAAGCAGGCGGGGAGGCAACATAATTTTTCACTTGCTGAGGAAGGCCGAGAACGACGGTGATGGTGCTACCCAAAGGAAGAACAGGCAGTCTGATTAGGCATGAAAAAAAGAAAGCAATTACCTCTTTTGGCTACTTTGATGCCGTGAGGTAAACGCCGACGACTGCGAAAAGTGTCATTGACGTGTGTTCATGGTATTTCAAGAGACAACTTCTTCTTTCAGTTAGCTTACACTGCGCGATATACAGTAGCTTGCGCATCTTATAGCATGTCCATTTCCGTTTTAAGAATATCATAGGCCATGAATTCGGGCTCCAGGAGCCGCACGTTAGGGATTTTATTCTTTGCAAACATCAGTTAATGGCCTCATAATGAGCCGCAAGGGCTTCTTCGGAATATATACAGAGCAGTGTTGATCATTCTTCTGTGACTGTGGCAAACCGCTTGGAGCATGCAAATCAAGAGGAAGGTTTACAGGAATATGGAGGCTTGTAATGCACTATGTAATGTTCCTAAAGCACAATCCCATACATCTGAAAATTTTAATCGCAGCTTTAACCGGAGCGTGCAATCGTGTCTTATAACAAGCGCTTACTTCTTCTTTTAGTTATGTTTTCTATTTTCAGGTTTCCATTTGCTTGAAAATGTGATATTTCATTCTTATATTATCTATTAGTTGTCCTTAGTGGTCAATTTGTGGCTTCATTGTGCAAGTCCTTCAACCATTCCCTATACCTGTCATTCTCTCTCTTTCTCTCTCTCTCTCTCTCTCTCTCTCTTATTTTTTCATCGTTTCCTTCGACTGCTTGCTGTTCTCCTGTTGTACAATAATTTGTACGTTATACGTACTGTCTCAACGTGTCCGCTACACTTGTCATCTATTCAGTGCATCAACGTTAAATGCTCATCATTTATGTGTGTTGTGGCCTTCCTTGGCACTTTCGTCATAAAATTCCATGCAACATCATCATATCGTATATGTGTGTGTTTATCTATCTCTCTTTTTTTTCTCCTCTTTTTCTCATGCCACTCATGTTGGCTCACTTGACCATCAAATGTTTGGAATAGGCCGACTTCTAAAGTTGCACCATTTCCAATATCACCAAGTCAAGTCAATGACCTATTCCCCCAATCAATCGATTAAAAGACAGCGAGTGAGAAAGCAAGAAGAGGAAAGACGGGGAAATCAATCAGACGATCGTCCATTTTGCTACCCTACGAGGGTAACGGAAAGCGGGAATAGAATGAAAACTTAGTGGAAACTCGCATGCGCCAGAATACCGGTGACGAAATATTAGGAAGTCACGAAGAATTAAGTACACGTTGGTTATTATGACGCTGACTTACGATATTTATGTAATAATGACCGACCAGACATCTAACAGGGCTTTCTGGACATGTGAACACAACGTTTTAACGGTAAACGTAGGCTACTATCACTCCGCTAATACCGGCTCCTACACACATTTGAATACGTACGCGGAGCTCAAAATATTTTAAATTATAAGCATTCCTGGTGTTTGAACGTCCAGCCTTGAGTCAAGACGCATTCTGCTTTTATACTAGAGCGAGAAGTCAAGGAGGACATCAAAAGTTTCTTTATTGAGCTTTGAACATTCGCTCAGTTCAAATCACTTAGTTGATTCTATAAAGGAAGAGCTTTGGAACACCCAGCGCAAGAACGAAAGTCTCTGTAATACATCGCCGCATTCATCGCGCTTCCTTCTCTTTTTTTTTTTTTTTTTGCAATCCGCCTTTTGAGCACGAGAACCGCGCCGTGTTGCTGCATCGTTTAACCGTGGAGCTGGTGGTCTGTGGCGCTGGTAATCTGTCAGACAACGCTTGAGAAGAATGCGATGGTGCAGACTGCACTTAGGCGATATTATTATATTAAGCCATTCTGCATTTTGCCCACATATACGCAGTTTCATGCATAAGACACGACGTGCAGCTTATGGGAGCCCGTTTGTGCTTTCAGGAAAAAAGACTGGTTTTTATTTTTAGACTACACTTTTTTTCTTTCTGCTATGAGACTAGTATACTCCCAAATGTAACATATGATTTTGGAGTAGTTGAGCATGCTGAGCGAACGAGTTTAACTTACGTGAACTCTTGTTTCCCAGCTTGAATCCCAAGAAGTCACGCTCGGGCTTTTCCCAAGGCTATAGAGAACGTAAGATTTCACTTGAGCCTTGTAGTTTGTTTAAAGCGGTGGTGGACCTTCAATCCTCTCTCCAACCAATCACCCTCAATAGAACACATAATTCACAGTTTCCTGTGTTCCGTCTGGAGGGGCATTCCTGAAATGAAAAGGTACGAACAGAGTCTGAGAAGTGTAAATGTTCCTAATATTTTATCGGTTTGATCTCCGCACGAACGCTTCTCTTTATAGTTGAAAGTGTAAACCAACCACCGAGCTCTCTGCCGATATTTGTTTTTAGGAAATAACTATTCAAGACTATATTCTACAGGGTTCAAATTGTCTGTCAAAAATGTGATAATTATGTTTCGCTGGCAAAAGAAGAAAGCAGCTGGAAATCGCACTGCGAACTCCGAATTTCGGTTTCGCTTCAGCGAAATATTAAGCGCCCCGCTTATAAACTGCACGTCGAAAATGCGCTTTCTGCGAATTCCAAGAATGAAACTAAGTTTGTTGCAGAAAAGATACTGCTCTCACTCTTCATACGAACCACACTGGCTAGCTCCGCGCAACATTTTATTAAGTCGTAGATAAATAAATAATATCTAAACACAAGCAAAGTCCTGGGCCGTGTGTAATACCTAGTCTCAAGCAAGATTTTCTTTTCTTTTTCACTTTTGCGTTTATGAAGTTCCCTTTACCGTAGGGCAGCGAGCCCTACGAGTATCTCAGCGACCGTCTAAACCAGACGGGAGGTCCGTTTTCATCTTTTCCTTCCGGTGTACCATATCTGTACTCTAGTTTTCTCTAACAAAACTTGCAGCACACCGCGTACTCGAGTTAATTTCATTTATTTTATTTTATACTTTCCTGCTAGAAATACATTTTTGCCCTAGGTTGACCGCAGCAAGGAGTCGTCAAGAGTCTCAATCAGTTCCTGGTGAGCGTTGTTTGTGTCCGGTTGATGGTTGCGTATCGGAAGCAAAGTTCGCTTTCTGCCGCGATCGAGTTACGTCTTCAAAAGCCCCGCGGCTTTTTCCTCCTCGCCTTCTTTCTCACCGCCATCATCCACCGCGGCGAGGAAGCGCTGGCTTCCGCTCGAGGAAACGGAAACGAGAGCAGACAACAACCAGGCAGTTCCTCAAAGCATTGTAGCTCAAGAAAACAAGAATGGACGCAGAAGCGCACAGTTAGTGTTGTCATGGCGAAGCAACTTTTGTTCGAAAATGAAATTACGTAGGAAGCCCGCAATCTCGAGCACTGCTGTAGAAAGAGGAAGGTCAGAATGAATCGCTAGAAGATAGAAAGCACGTAGCCCTGTCTTTTAGTGGCATTGATTCGCTCTTTCACGAATGCGCAACTGTACACAGAACTGCTCAGGAATAACCTGCCTAAAAAAATATAGAAATACACAGGCAATCTCCTGTTTTGTGGGCGTTTCTATAAAAGTAAAACAAAAAATTTGCTAGCCAGGGGCGCTATATCGTAAAGCTATTCTAAACTTTTCTATTCCAATTCTGCAATCAGCCCTCTGCGATTGGTCAAAAACATTTTTGGACCATCCCCACTTCGCCTGTCTGTCACGCGATGTCACGAAAACCGCGATAGCTCCCCATCTGATATGACGTGTACACACTGATTATGCATGATTGGACCGAACAAAATAAAAATAGTTATTTCTCATTCGACGCCCTTTCACCATTAGCCCACGGCTATTGGCCAAAAGTTTTCAGGCTGCACCCACTTCACATGGCTGTCACGCGACGTCACAAAACCACGAAAACTCACCGCGTCAAAGTGACGTGTACGCGTTAAAGATGCATTAATATGCCGAACAAAACTGAACTTCTTTTCTGAATAGCCGCAGGCTGCCCCGTTAAGGAAGGAATAAAAGATGGCTGCCGCCGATCACGCAGGCACTGCCTACTCGCACCTGCCGGAAAGCTTGGGGTTTTTTTTGCGCATAATCAAACTTGCTGTGTTGACGTGTAACGTTTTCAAGCCCTTTCGGCACGTTTACGACCTCGATCTGCCAACTCTTCCTTGCTGAGGACTCATTTTAGCGGCATTCTTAACCTTCCGTTGCACGCCGCCGTAATTTTTGACCAGCCACCGCAAGTGAAGTAAGGGAAAGCGGACCAATCGTAGAGGCCGGCACCACCCTCTTCATCCGGTTATCTATTTTCTGTGCGCTGACTCGGCCCTATCGAAGCCCTCTCCACTTGAGCGTGCTGCTCGCCTCCTGGCAGCCAATTAAAAACGAAAAACAGCTCAGCCTAGGCAATGTTATTCGTTTTGAAACCAAAGAAAAGTGACCTCCTGTAAACTAAGAGGATGTTTGATTAGGCTGTTGAGGCAACGCTGTGGCTCACCGCCCGATGCTTGCAACGGCGGTTACGCAAGTTTGACGGCAGACGATTGGAATAAAAACGCATTGGAATAGTTTTACGTTATAGGGCCCCAGGTGGCATACCTATTAAACGCAGTAATGGCTTGCCCAAGGTAATTCTTGAGCGAATGTATACAAATGCAAATTACACCTATTATATGCACAATTCTCGTGTCGATACGAACGTCCCATATTACAGGTAGGTTTCTTCCTTTCTTTATATCCATAATACTGTCTGTAGTGCGCATAAGCACTCAAGTAACCATCACCCCCACCCCAACTCCCCATACACACACACATCCTCTCACAAGAATTAAAAGCCTTCTCAAAAACTAAACTCACTCGAGAAATTGAAATTCGTGTTTTTAAAACGAATAGTAATGTTTAAGCCAGCAAGGAAAGAGCCGATGAGCGTTCTCCTATCCCAATTAAACAGTGCTTGCCTTATTAATAGGCCAGCCTTGAAGCAATATTTTTGCTGCTAGCGGTAACATCCACCTGATTTTCAGCAATCTTTCGGGACAAATTATGTACCGTAAGAGAAAAGCTCGACGCAGCCACCTTTGCATCATTTACTCTTAAGACCGTTAAATCGAGCCGGCGAACAATATCGTCAAATATTTACTTTCAGTGAAAGCGCTTCACGTACTTCTGCGGGCTTGATATTGTTACGTAGGAAGACGCAGACGAAAAGCTATGTACAAGTATATTTACAAGAAAATACGCTGCGCTTGGCCAAGAGGCAACAGCCCGCGCTAGCTTCTCATCGTCGTCGTCGTCTTCGCACTGCTCGACTGTTCGTGATCGCACATATTGTTCCGTAGCAATATTAACCGAACCATAATCTATTGTACACGCCTTAGACGATGCACTATCGCTGCGCGTCAAGTTCATTATTATGCTAATGAATCCACGTTTTTGAAGACTAACCTGTACTTTGTGCACAGACATTCAGCTCTTTCTTCAAACGCGATGAAGTGTGTGCTCTATAATTTTTTCCACTTCCTCACGTCAAAGAGCATGCCGGAAAATTTTCCCACCGTACGTGAATATAATGTAATAAGAATTCTTTTCTTTTCATATTCCGCTCTTCGTTCTGTAAGGCGAGTCCATACCGTTATTGTATTACGTTTACTTCAACCAGTGCCTGTACAGCTACAGCCAGAAAGACAGACGTATCTGCATGCTGAATAAGTACGCCCAGCTAGAAGGATAGTGGCCAAGCTAATCTGTAATTAGAATACGGTCTTCATTTCGAGATTTGTTTGTTCGTTTTCTTAATGCTGTTGATAAATGGGTATGTAAGTTGCATCAAAACCTCTCAGCCAGAGGCACAGTCAAGAAATTTAGGCTACCGGCGTCGACATAAAAAGCGCATGCACATACCATTGCGCGATTTATCCTCATCTGATTCTTACGTACAATTATGTTTTTTTAGAGAGCCTTACGCAACGAAAACTGCTATAGAATGACAGAACCACTAAAAAGTGCCGACCGCTTGCAAATAAACATGAAGTTCCTTCGCACTTATTTGTTCGTTGGTGGTTGCTTACATTGGTCGCTTACGGTAGCGCTACGCCAATCGATACAAATATATTCGCACGTTGGATCTATATACAGAACACGCGCGCACAAACAAACACACTAAAAGGTGCTGTGTTCCTCTAAACAAAAGCCAGAGGAGGGCTGCCAAAGCCTTAAAGAAACGACAACAACAGCGCAGACCCAACGCAGTGTCGGAATCCAAATGACGCGAAGATTGATTGAGTTAGCGACAACACTACAACCGTGACAAGCACATGGCCTCGTCGCCTAGCTACCTGCATCATGAGGACGTACGATGCTCATCGAGGCAAGAATGTTGGTGAGAGGTGTATGCACAGAGTAGTAGGATGCATATCTAGCTAAATGCGGAGATTCAATTCCCTTGTGCCACTGGAGCACATACCAATCGTGAGGGATCGAATGAGAATCGGTACCTACTCTGTGACACGTACTTAGTAATGAAATAGTCCAAGTGTAAGTAATAGATGAAAATCAAACAAGCCATTGAAGATCATGCGATATTTCATTAGGAGTCCATTGCGCTTAAGACACATCCATGAGCCGACCGTATATGGTACGGGTGTTATGTCATGCTTTATTGGTGGATTGCGCAGAACACAGGTGTGCTTAATGTCACTACTTTGTCGGTCAACATTCAAAGCTATAATAGCTACATATTTGTCGAGAGTCTGAATTATCTGCAAATAATCCCTGCAGAGTAAGCAAGAAAGCATCACTTTCAAAATTTGATGGTTTTTCCTGCCTGATCCTTTCATGTCCAAGCATACAAACGTGTGAGCGCATTCCCCCGCTGAACCTTCGCTGTATGCTCAGTCTGTAGTGCACCTTTTTTTTTTTTTTTACAGTAATGCGCCTCCTCATTTTTTTTTTTTTTTACCGAACGGCTTTCTCACATCCCTTCTAAGAGGGATACGTGATTTGCGGCATTCTATTCTCGCGCACACGAAACAATCGCCGATTATTTTCGAGCTGTAACAAATCGAACCTCACTACTCCGAAAGCCATGGGTCACCATTAAACAACACTGCATCATCTACATGTATCTATACGCGCATATTCTGACAAGAGGGATGATGAGTACGTGCGGCACGCTCCTTTTTATGTCGCACTGATCACGGGTTGACGACGTCATGCTGTCCGTGGTAGTTTGTGAGCGACCGCTTTCCCAATCGATGCTCCATGTAGTTTTCTTTTTCCTGCAATATAGTGCTTTCTTTCTTTTTTTCTTTCCTTATTCACGACCTTTTTTGCCTAAATGAGCAGACAGCGTCTTCCAGAGCTTTTCCTTTTTTCCTGTAGGCTAAGTAAATAATACATTGTCGGAAATGTTCTCAATCCTTTGAGGCTGTTTCTAAGTGCTTCCACACAGAGAGTCGTATACTAAATCAAGCATCAGGCACGCTAGCTCAGTACTTGCCAAGAAATTACGATGAGCTGACGAGCCGACTGCGCGCTGCTCTCTCATTGCGAATTTAATGTCATAAACTGCAGCCAGTCCGGCGACGTGACGGCGGCGAACAGTTAACAAGAGGGGCACACAGCATAGAGAGAGATAGCGTGTGTAGCTGCGTGCATGCGTGCGCAGATGCGCGTAAGTGAGAGAACTTCGAATATGAAAGAACACGCATGTAGACATCGTGTTGACTTGCGAAATTAAAGGTGCTATGGAAAGCGAAAATGTAATTCCATCAGTAATGACAAGTTACCGAGTCATTCTTTTACAGTGTCGAAGACCACCTATCAAGCTAAAGAAGTATATAAGCTCAACGTAATTTTGTTTTCCTTACTTTTGTAAGTTCGAACACACACGGACACGCACACATAGTATTCAAAAGTTTGCTACACGATGGATCAATTTGATTACGCACAGAGCTTTTGTCCTGTTGGAAGTGAAATAAAGCTCAATAGATTTATTTACCTTCCACTCTTCAAGTCCTTGTAAGAGAGAATCCCGCATCCATCACGAGTCATCTTGTAAGAGTTTTGATTGCCCACGCACGTTTAGGTGTCCCAAAAGGAGCCAAATATAAGCTGTTTGGAACGTCCGTCGGAATCTCTCATAACCAGCCAGCGGCTAGCGGTCGGTGTGCGTTATTGTGGTCGTGCTTCCAAAGAGGCGGCAGCAGAGATACGGCGCAGAAACGTCCACCGACGTCAAGCTCCACACTTTACGATTCACTAATGCCCGCGCCCGTCGCATGCATCGACTGCGCATAAGGGCACGGCGAAGGGGCAAAAATTCAAAGAAACAGCGTACCCCATCGCACTCCACTCATACCTGCTTCGCACCGAGTTTCGATCGAGAGGGGTGTTGGCCGAGATTGAGGCTCCGGCACCGACAGCGTGTGACTCGTCGTAGACTTGGCAACGGCCAGAGCGGAAGATGAGGTGGATGTTGGCTGTGGCGTATCGCGGGGACGGTTCCGAAGTTAATGATCGTCGGCGACGTGCCTAATTTCGGTCGCCAACCCCGCTCCTCTTAAGCCAGAGCGCTGGCGTGCGGCGGCTTGCTCTCACTATTTTATTCCGCTCAGCGCGTCTACAGCGTCGTTAAGGGCCCTCGAAACCCTGCACGGCACGAATGGAACGCGCTGCGTTGGTCAATCTGGCCGGCGAATCGAGGAACGCGGTTTATGGGGACACTGCCTTGGAGGCCGGGCTTCGCCGTTGCCACCACCGAGCCCCCTCTTCTTCTCGGCGAGTTTGTTTGTGTGAGAATAAGTGTGTATGCTATATATGGGCATCTGTGTACGGCGTTATGATCGCGGCAAACGTGCACGTGCTCTCCCCCGCGCTGTGTGCTGTAACTTCCGCGCCGTATAATGCGTGTCTATAAGCGGGCGCAATCCCGACGTGCCGTGCCCATCGCGTGCGCGACAAACATCTCGCCCACTAATAGGAATGCAGATGCGTAGTGCACGGGCGCGCGAACGAAGATGTGGCCCCTGAACATGTCTCGGGTGTTTGGCCGTCCATGAGGTGTAGGTATGACGCTTACGTGGAAAGCAATGAAACACCGGCCGTGCGTAGTACCTAAGTTGCAACGCCTTCGGGCAAAAAACAGAAACCTCTTAATAAATAGTAAAGAGCGTAACTGTGACTGGGCCTCTGTATTGTGAACAGTGCTTGTGCAGAAATACTTTTGCACGTATTACTTGATTTAAAACAAAGCCATGAAATACTTTTGACAGTTGCTTAGGCCCTTGTTTTGTTTAATCGGTGAATAAAGTGCACGCTATACACATGTATTTTTGTAACTCTGCCTGCTGCTTTACAGCCCAGTACCTATACCGAAGATTCTTGGTGAAGCACTGGAAAATATCCCAAGTAATATGTCGAGAAAAAAACAATCGAGTGGGCGTTAGAGTACTGAGGGATCACAACAACTCCGACAGTCGTCAGAACAGCAGATTCTCTCACCGCAGCGTGCTTCATTTTCTCGCCTGTTGCATATTTGTCATCAGTGCCTGCCTTATCTTTACATGAACCAGGCAGAACTAGCTGAAATAATTAGCATTTAAGTACTGTGGAAGAAAAAATTTACCGGACATCGAAAGCGGCCTACCAGGCTGATATTTCAGAGTACCCGGGGAAAGGCGCCTCGTGATAACAGGTTGTTTCAAATGACCGAAGCTTAGCGTAAGCACAAAGACAAAGACATATATGAGATGTATAAAAGGCTCAGACACCCCGATGGCCCCACGAAAATAAAATAGACAAGAAAATAGTCAGATGGAAAGCACGTGATCGCGTGCACTTGTACCAGCATGTGTGCGTTCAACTTGGCGATCGCAGAAAGGCTGACTATAGCCTTTGGCGAAAGCAACACCAACTCAGAACGGAAAACCGACAAAATTTGGTAAAAGCTGTCTGCTCGCTGGCTGTTTCTCGCGACACTCAGCTGACGCTGGCACCGTTCAAGAGCGCACCAAGACTATGAAAGCGGGAAAAAAAAATCAACACGACAAAAGGAGAGCGCGCAGCGACAGAGCAGACGGATAGGAAAACGAGAATAAGTATCAAGAGCTGCTCATCTATTCTACCTCTAGAAAGGAAAACACGGGAGAAAAATGATGCACAAATCGGTCCTCCCCATTCCCTGCCTGAGGGACGGCCGCAAGGTAACGGGTCGTGTGCAGTGTGTGGGCTAAACGGGCTCCCGTTGACACTCTCCTACGAATCGTTACTTTCCTGCGTAATGCCACACTTTGGCTTTGTCTTCTTTCTTCTCACCATTTCCTTTTTCTTTTGGTTTTCTTTACCGACTCAGGATAAAAGGAGACAAAGGCGCGCTGATATGGCGGGTGTGTTTCGTCCATTCTTTTTTGCACAGATCGTACTGTCGCTCTTATTACATCTTTACTTTAGGATGTTTTTATTTTTACCACGTACCACAAGTATTTCGTAATTCTGTTGCAATCTGTCTTTTCTTTTCTCGAATATCTTGCGGATAGTTCGACGGAATGTCATATTTATGTTTGCTGTTCATATAAGTGGCTACTACGTCCATCTGTCTGAAATGTGGCGTTCATTCTTATGTCAGATTTTTACTTCGTGACCCAACTATCAAGTACGATGCAGTGAAAATAAAGATTACGTTACAAGTCACTCATATATAGGTACCTGCACAGTTGCCCAGAGGGCACTACGTTCTGCATGTGCATGTGTGCAGAATGTCCCCACATTGTTTATGTATCGTATACCATCGTGGACAAATGAAACGTGAACAAGAAATTACAAAGCAGAACATATTTCGCAAGTAATTACTACTTATCCAGTCACCGAATATAAAATTCACCTCATGCCGAGCGTACAAGCCGAAAAATATGAAGGACACAAAGTCTATTAGACACTCCCTTCCTTTCTTTATTTACATTTTGTGTAGACTACCTATTTCAGTTAGTTCCCCTTCTTAGCTAACTATTACGTGTTTGTATGCATAGCACGAATTATCGACCACTCTATGACATTGCCAGTCAGAAGATGTTCACCACTCCGCTAACTTTCCAGGCGCTGACGTGCCTATCCTCGGAACGTGCCTGCCCTTGCACTGCCAACTCCCTTCCCGTTTTAATTCGAAATTACGCACAGCAACTGTTTGCATTCACTACTAATAACAGTTTATACATTATTGCTGCTCTTTTATCGTATTGCACCGGTCACTACAGCCATTTCAACTATCGGTTCAGATACCTGTGTGCTAATTTTTTTTTCTCATTATGTAATGAAGATTCCTTTGGTCGATTGAAGAAGTATCCCGACATCACACAACTTCGGTAAATCGGAAATGAAAGAACGCGTTCTTAACTTTCTCGAAATTCAGTTGTCCATGATATACAGTTCTGTGATTGGCGTTGTGTGGATTCACTATACATATAGTTTTGTCTTTGGTGCGCCATTTTTATTCACTTTTTCTGCGTCTTGTCTCCTGCAGTCGGTTGAAGATTTTCAAAATAATAAGAAGAAAACAGGAAAACGGGAAACGGGACTCTGGAGATGAAGGCGCGAAGCAGCGCGAAATGCAGGGTTTGGGAATGAAGGAACGGATTGCGAGGACCAAACGAAACAGAGGAGCTTTTCGACGTCTGAGGCACCTGTAGTGGGGGGGGGGGGGGGGGGGAGGCGAGGGTGTCTCGTGAAGCCGAAGTAGACCGTCGCCGCTTCAATCACGGACCCCGTAGGTGGTCCCCGGCCTCTGAAGGAATAGTGGAACCTGTTCGGCGACTGCCGTTGCCATGGCCCGCAGCAGCAGCAGCAGCAGCCTTAGGAGCAGATTGCAAGATCCCGTTCCAGCAGCCAGACTCTTCCTCCTTCCCTCATATTGGCATCCGGTCCCTCCGTCCCTTACTTCCCCTCTCTCCATCTCCTTCTCTTGCAACTTCGTTTCCCTGCGACTTCCTTCCGTCATGCAATTCCTCCAGCTATACAGCATCTCCAGTTCACCTTTCGGTTCGGAGGCGCTTCCTGCCGTTCTTTTATCTCGCTACTTACATAGTCTTCTACGACCGTATACGAGTGTACACGCCTCCGTCCGTATTATCGCCCAGAGCATCTATGCGCTTTCCCTTCTTGCAGTCCTTCGCTTTCCGTGAGGTGAATTCTTATGCTTACCTTTCGCCTCCAAGGCCTCCTTCTCCGCGTCCCTCCTTTTTTCCCTATCCTTTATAACTCGCGCCTGCCGAACGTTTATATGGGGATTCACCCGTCCTTCACGTCCCCGTTCGTGGGCTTTCAATAAGCTGCCTCTTCGCTACGCTTGGCCGTCCAGCCTTCCGTGCCGTAGCGTGCTTTCATGCCCTCCGGCTCGGGGTCTGGCGTTTGTCAGGCGTTTGGAGAGCCTCTTCCTCCACCATTCCGTCAGCCTTCTGGGAAACGTGTTGGATATCGACCTTACGGCACGCGCCCTCTCCCATACTTTTTCGTATATCGTTTTGTAATTGTCAGCCTCTATATACTTTCCTCTGGAAAGCATTTATTCCCAAAGTACTTGAGCATAGTCGTTTCGTGTCGTCCAAGTTTGATATACGACAACGCGGTGTGGTTCTCTGGAGGAGCTCAAAGCTGCAGCGCTTAAAAAGATACTGCCGACTGCCTATCAAGTCAAAAGGGTTCTCCCTCGCGGTATGTTTAACACCGGTCATTCAGAGGCTGGCTCAATTATTTCGCTTTATTAAAATCTAAGCCGGTGGCGTGGCTGCAGGGGGCTGAGGAATTGTAAAAGAGAGAGTTTCTCTGTGTATTTCTTTTCTATTCTTTTAAACAGCGCCTTCTTTCTTGTTATATTGAAACGTCTGCCTTCTTTTAGCTTTGTGGTAAATGACGTTCTAAATATGGCATCATTCCCAGTCCTCAAATAAATGCAAAAATAATAAAGACAGCGCAGGTCGGGGTTTGGGGAGGGAGGGAGGAAGGGGTAGAGGGTGGTGAAGGAGACGAAGTAAATCGGTGACGTTTTCGTCGAACCCTTTCCTGTACGTGTGACGGAGCGAAATGAAAAACAACGAGAAAACTGGCATGCTTCGCTACAATTCACAATTTCACTTTGACAATTTTCTCTTCTTTTCATTTCCATCAATAAGAACAAATGCCTTCAGCGCGTTATGACCAACGCGTTGAGGTAAAAAACGTTGATGTAAAAAAGAAAGGAAGAATAGGTAAGGAGGCATCTTCATTTTGGAATTTTCTTTGACCAATATTTGAAAGTAACGTCATTCGCATCTTCGCTTTCAAGCCATGTCGTGCAGCGAGATGTACCTTAATATAATTTTACTATTGAGTGAAATTCCGGCCTAGCAAGGAGGTAGCAGAGGCATTTTTTTGCGTTTTAGATGTAGTCCCATCCTACATTCCAAACAATGCGTTCAGAAGCACACAGCTTTCTTGAACGGACGCTGCAAAACTATGCGTTATAAGTAAAAGAGTTTGAAAAGTTGAGCTAGTATGTAGAAGTCTATGGCGAGAAAGTTCGCGTTCTTTCTTAGCTTAGCGATCAGAGCACTTCTAAATGAATCAGTTTTCGTCGTTATTGCTTGCTTTCTGTAAACTTCTTAAATCCTCATAAATTTTTTTTCGTGTCTCTGTACATAATTTAGCATTTATTTTTTAGAAAGTCTGCTTACGTTGCTAACCAACCGTCGGTTAGGTCGAAAAATGTTATCTGAGTTCTTAATTAATTCACATGGAGCTTCTATGTCGTCATTATTGCTTGAAAGCTTTTGAAAGAACCAGCTCATGTGCTTTCCATAATCGATCACCCGCAAAAATTATTCGTTCTCTTTAGCCGAACAAATGCATTTTGTTTTATTCTTTTTTGCCCCAGACAATTACCGAGTGGAACCACTTTCCCTTGTCAATCACCTGCATAGAAGAAATAAGGGTGTTCAAGGCTGCCATTAGTGACTAAATACTTCGCACTAGGTAAACAACCATATCTTCACTAATACATTTTTTGGCGTTTGTTGTTTTTCATTTGTTTTATTTCAGTGTACTTGTCGCACGCTAAGTCTCTAACACTTTTTAGGAACTTTTTATTTTCGTGTTAATGCTCCGTTCTTACTGATGTTTTTCTTTGTATACATTCTACTCATCATCTCTACAGCGCCAAAAAAACTAATTATGTGGTTTTACGTGCCAAAACCACTTTCTCATTATCAGGCACGCCGTAGTGGAGCACTCCGGAACTTCAGACCACCTGGGGTACTTTAACGTTCGCCTAAATGTAAGTGCACGGGTGTTTTCGCATTTCACACCCATCGAAATGCGGCCGCCGCGGTCGGGATTCGATCCCGCGACCTCGTGCTCAGCAGCCCAACCCCATAGTCACTGAGCAACCACGGCGGCTGACGCTTTCGCATTCACAGTTCGTAAGTGCTTAGGTGTCCTCCGATGTTTTTGTTTAAACTTTCATGGCCTCACTCCAAAAAACATTAGACCATGTTTATCAATGTACGTCGTTAACATAATCTTTTTATTTTTGCGAGCGCTTGACAGACGCTTTTAATGACAGCAAAGCCTAAAGATAGCTGCGCTTCAGTAAAGGGTTCTCTGAAAAAAAAGAAAAGAAAAGAAACGTACGTGATCGTTTCTTTCCTTGCAGAGAAATCAGTTGTCTTTTTCCGCTGACGTGCCTGCGAGAGAGACTACATTCTGTCATACTTACGCTTATCGGGCTCTTTGATCCTTAATAATGGACACATATTATTTGCCTTCAGTATGTTTGTAACCCTTTGGGCGCATCTGAATACGCCCGCTGGGGGCCGATCACCGAAGATAAACGGATACGTGTTCTATTACTCCTTTTTGTGTTAATAACTGTATGTAACGAGAGGTTAGCTCCTCTTAGAGGCAGAGTCTGCTACTCTGTTCCACCATGTGACAGAACAAAAACAAAAAGCAATGACGGTCCACAAAGAATAAATTGAGATAGACATTCTTCCACCGCAAAAGTGTTCAGATGTCTCCCTTGTGGGCGATCAGTGATGCCTATCACCCCCCCCCCCCTCCACCATAATTTTTGCCTCACACCCCAACTTACAGTAAACATGGTTTTGCCAGCATGCTGCCTTCTCAGATGAATTTTTAACGTGCGCATCAAAAGTACGAAGATATAGTGTTGCCGCAACCACTCTATTAACATTTCTGTGCAGAGTGTACATGACTTAGCCAAACCTTGCGAGAAACTAAAGTGATGAACTCGATCGATAAGTCGCACTTCTTCGAGAGACTTAATTGATCACACACGCTCGTGGTGACACATACTCGTCACACGGAAAGAGGCCCCCAGGCGGAGCAATTGCCGGCCAACCATGCTGGTGAACTGCGCCTTTATCAACATCGTCCCTGCCACCATTAGCCAAGCCTCAATGAATATCTGAGCTGAACCAGATTCACCACTAACGCTCCTTTCAAATGACTCAGGCACCATCGCAGAGCCCCCCACAATGTGTCGCGGCTAGGTCAAAGAATCGCACTGTGCTTATTTGCACGCCTGCGAACGAACTGGGAGAAGCAGAAGAAACAGTTAGGCCCGCTAATGGCACCATTACCGCTAAAGCTTGTGAAAGGCGGCGCCTATGGCCGGAGAAGTGAACGGCCGCCCCTGCCATGGCCGGCTTTCACCGGGCGGTTTTACATAGAAGCGGCGGGCAACGCGTTCAGGGGCCCCGTGACAGATTGCGGCATTTGCATTGCCGAATGCGCTCCACTTTTCTCGAAGCAGCGCGGGTTGTTCAGCTCAGGGCCATCCCAGGCGAGACGGGCGAGCGGGACGAACGGATGCAGTGCCGATGCTAGAGCACACCCCTCGTCTCCTTCGTACGCCTATCTGTTTTTTTGGTCCTTATTTGTTTTGTTCTCAATGCAATACTCTTTTATCGTTCTTTGCTTCTTTGCAGCAGATTTAATGCTAGAACTGATCCCCAACTTCACAGACGAATTTATTTCTTTGGCTGTGTGTATCGCGCCTGGCCAGGAAATTTTTGCTGTAACGGACTGTTCTGGCATATAGTGATGGTGTAAAGCAGCGCGGTTAAACCTTCTAAAGAAGGCCTTGTATCCAGCCACATTCTCCATAAAAATGCATCTTTAATAAATGCACGGTCTGTCCAATGCATCTATGAAATAAGCACAAAGTGCCTTGAACGCGATCTCCAACAGCTACATGCAGTAGACTTCCGGTAAAAGAGACAGTGTTGGTTTGAGCATTCGCTACAAAACCCGACATCTTTCCCTTCCCTAGTGCAGGGTAGCAAACCGTAGGCTTTAACTGTGGTTAACCTCCCTGATTTACTCTCATTTGCATCTCTCTCTCAAAATGTCCGCGTTATGTGTTCAACAAAGGCAGGAACTGCACGTTGAGCTTGGGCCACTGAGAAAACGTATTCAGTTTTCCCGGAGGCTATTCATAGATTGTGACCGGATGCAGACATATGAAAGAAATCGCAGTGTGCTGCGCCCTTGGCTATTTTGCTATATTTGTTGGATAGGCACACATCACTCCATGGTCATGTGCACAAACGCGTGGTTTGTACCTAATAAACATTGTTCGCTTCCTTTCTTCCTTTACTAAATATCCGCGTCGCCCTAACTTCTCCTCCTCTTCCTTCCTTTCCATTCCGATAAACTATTATCTTCCTTGCGCCATTCGAGCCCCAGCCACAAAGAGCCATAGCAGCGAAAGCTTGATTCACCCTAAAAAGCGTCCTATCGCCCACTGCAGCAGTCCTCTTCGCTGTACAACAGAGGTGCGAGCAGAGACGGCCTGCCTGTCTGCCAGGCGCCGTTCTCTCTGCAGTAAATTGCCTCGACGTAACGGCCTCTTGGACATGACGCTAGTGCACTACAGGAGAGCACCATTTCTGAGTTCTAGACAAGCAAACGGCGAGCTTCGCGTACTTTAGGTTAGCTAGCCATGGCGGTGTATGCTGAGTAATGAAAAGGAAGGGAGAAAAATAAATAAAGCAGCTTTCTAGCAGATCTTAACGAAAACGTCTGCTCACTCACTCCTATCACTTTAAGACTGTTTCTCGAACCACTCAAAAATCCCAAAGACGTGTACAAAAACAGCAACGCGTCATTATCCTTGATATAGGAGGCAATGAAGCTGGGTGCAAGAACAGAAAAATAAAATTATTGCAGTTTAATAAACGAAGCAGAAAAGGAAATGCAGAGCAACAGACAACGCTGGTCTTTTGCTTTACTTTCATTTTTCGCGGCACACCTGGTTGATATTATTCTCCGCTAACCAGAGCTGTCATTCCAGCGTTATTTCCTGGCGATAAAATTTGATTTACAACCTCCATAAAGGGGCCTCATCTACCTTTTTCTTTCTTTGTCTTGTGTATGTGTGCGTTCTATTCAGAAGTCCGACAGCAACAGCAACTTGCATTGCATTACTCGGCATAGGCGCAAGGCAAATCTGCGCTTGCCGCGTAAGTGCGGCGAGAACAAGATGGCCTTCTCGCATGCAATGAGACGCAGGCAGACGGCTTGCCATAAATTAACGTAGACCAACATTTCATTTTCTTATACAGGTTGCCCATTCTTTTAGCCGGTAATAGAGATCGCAAACAACAGCAAAACAAAAAGTGATCGCTGTGCGCACTCACTGCTTAGCATACATATTGAAGTTGCTGCTCGGGAGCACTGACAAGATGCCCACGAGACCGCCGCGCGTGAAATATTGAAGACGCAGACAGAACAACGTGCTTTTATTTGAGCATCTGTATCGAGACAGCGCTGGGCTTGGAAATCCCATTTTATGTTTTTTTTTCCTCCAATCTAGCGTTCGAGGAGATACGTGTCATATTGCACAAACGTGGGCGTGCGTGCACGTGCGCCGACAGGGAAGGCGTAGACGGACGCACGCACGCCGAATGCTCGCCCAGAGAGACAGCGCGCTGTGTGCGTGGGAAACGGAGGCGCCGCGACGCCCGTGCGGTTCTGTCTTTCGCTTACATCAGCGAAAGTTCTCCCTGTGTTCTTTCGGGGCGATCAAGGAAGGCGAACATTTGCGTTGCTATTTCGGGGAGCCAACTTTGTTGCGCCTCGCGCGGGCAGGAATTGATTGCTGACAGTGAGGGTTTCGAAGGAGCGATGATATATTTAGAAAGCTGCCGAGGCGCTGAACAATGAAGGACTCCGTGCCGCCCGTTTCACTGCTGCCAAGATCGGCGAATCACTTCGCAGTGTGCGCGAGAAACGTGGAGATAAAAATAATTTTTAAAAAAAGCAAGACCCAAGGCAGTCTGTTTCGCAAGTTTCGAACCCGTTTATTTCCTTTATGTTTTTTTTTTCTGCATCGTAGTGGCAAATGGGGAAGTTATCGAAACGCAATTTCACATCGCACTGTAGTGCTTGGGTCAACTAGAAATGTTTCTCGAAATGGGATTTTCCGCCGTCCGGGGATCTAGACTTTGTTGGTGAGCCGTCTTCAACATATGTCCCCGAGTGCGCTTGTTATAACAACATAGGCGCGCTCATACCACTGACTGCGAAGCCCCAACTTTACAGAATGGATTTGACTTCGAGAGCGGTTGTAAAACTAAAACTGAGTTCACCGAATCTGTCCGTCAGTCTGTGCTTGCCTCTACAACGTCGTAACACCTACGTCGCCGCAGTCGTTAGGCCGCCTTTTCATTCTCAGTTTTATTCTCACCATGTGGCGAAGAGACGCAAAACTTCGTTCACTGCCCCCCACAGAGGACCGAACTCGTTCCCCTGCAGCAATGTGCAGCTGGGAGCTCGGCGCGCTAACCACTCACTACTTGTTGCTGGGGTAGTTCGTTCATACATGTTGTGGTTGAGCAGAGCGTGACAAAATAAGAACTAGACAGGAAAGGGCGTCCCCGGTTCTTGTTTCGAAGCGCATAACCCACAGACAGTCGTACGTAAACAGACTTGCCTCCACAGCTCCGATTTACACACGTGAAGGATCCCCTTCGCATAGTCAAACGATGGCTTGACGTACTCCCAAACAGGCCTTGCAGTCGGCACCAGTTGCTTATCGACGGTTTCTTATTCCATATTCTTTCGCACCTTATCACACCACAACAAGGGCTAATCACTGAGGCTGTACAGATTCGTCCAGATAGACAATGTGTTGCCTTTACGCGACAATATGTGCATCGCATCCGGCGCGCGGACTCGCCAGAGTGATTCGTTCAAATGTACCTGAGACAGCAGAGTTCATACATATTGCTTGTCCCAAATATGTCTGTGAACGGCAGGCATTTTTTAGCCACTTTGCAAATTTCACACTTTCCCTCTCAGCAGAGTAGCAGACAATATGAGACTATTGCTTTACGCAGACCTTACTGTTTTCTCAATACTTTATCCTCTCATAGGAGAGGGTGGAAGCATCAGCTTCCGATACACAATTTTACTCTTAGATGGGCAAAACCGGTATTAGTGATGAGATTTACACGAAAAAATTGCTGATTAACACCAAAATAGGCTAAAAAAATAGACATGATGAATGACATAATATCATCATAATGCCGACGTAATGTCGCACTTAAGCACAATGTTGAAAAGAATGAAGTTTAAACGCATGCACATTGCCAGTGCACTCAAGCTAACCACATGATCTGCCTTTCTAAGACTCGAATCGTATTAGCTCGTCCCAATTAGTTACGCAGCAGAGGCGTCATTAAAGTACGTTCCCGTGTACGTCGAGTTCTTGCTTTGTCCTGGCAAAATGCATTTAGTTGGAGGAACGCTTGCCACGACATGCCGTGCGACGCTTTTTTAGCAAAATAAGGACATTTCTCAAGAAGGACAGCGCGAGAGGACAGTTTATTCAATTTAGTATAGAATGAATAGAACCCAGATAAAAGGACTATGTCTCGGCCCATCGAGAGGGAGCGAGAGAAAGCAGAAAGAGGAAAGGCAGGGTGCTCGATCGGGCAAACACTCAGCGTGCCCTTCAACACTACAAGAGAGCGAGCTCGACGCAAAATATTAAAGAAAGCACTGGACGTGACAGAGCTAAGGGCATCCATTCTCTGCTCCTCATGTTTCGTATCTTTCTTTCTCTTTTTCTTCTTTTTTCTAGGAAAGGCTACATAGCAGACAGTTGCGTCAGACGCATGTATACGAATGGCCATGCAATCTGTACGAATGAAGAAAGGTTACTCATTGAAACGATGGAAGAGCAAGTGGAATCCCGGGGTGGGCCGAATGAGAATCGCCGCAAAACGCGTGAGATTGGGCGCATAAAAATATGTCAAAATTTAATACCACGCTTTTAATCCACGGTCAGCGATTGATACGTAACACATATTTCGACACAAAGGCGCATTGCGAAAGTTGAGGGGAACCGATCAATATTATTCTGCTTCTCGTCATACCTTTATGTCTAGCTCACAAATGTTTTAGGCAGCTGCGCGATTCAGCTTCAGAATAATCCTAAATTTACTGCTTTTTATGATTGACAGAAACAACATTAGCAGCAACAACATAAACAGAAAGAGAGTCCCGTTTGCTTTTGTTGGTTTGTTCTCGCAAAGTAAAAGAGGAATCCTAGATTTTCATCTTTTAGAGATATGTACAGAAATTTGTGATTGATTGATTGATTTTAAATACAAAAGCAAAGGAAAACGGGGAGAGGGTGGCTACTGGGCATTGTTAAACGCTGTAGTGAAGACCTAGAAAAAAGTTCTGACCACCTGGAGTTCTTCATCGTACACCAAAAGCCTGGATCGAGAGTGCTAATTTTTAAGGCGATAGCCTTAAATATCTATGTTTCAAGGTCGCGTTGGGAGATTAAAAAAATGTCACGTGACCCAAGGAAGGCCAGAAGTGAACCAAAGCATGTCCAGCCATGTATAACAGATGATCAATGATTAGCGAATTTAATTAATGATTGATTAGTGATTGTATTAAGATAGATTAAGGTGGATAACGGTGGATTAAGGTAGATTAAGATAGATGAGGGTGCATTAAGGTGTATGCAGCTGAATTGATGTGGATTAAGGTGCATTAAAGTGGATGAAGGTCGGTTAAAGTAGATTAAGGTGGAATTACGAGGATTAATGTCGATTGAGGTGAATTACAGTAGGCTTTACAAGGCTTTCGCCTGCGCGTCTCTTTGGCAATAACTAAGGACAGCTGGAAATTTTTACCATTCCGACCCTATCGGGAAGCTGGGGGCAATCTAAACGGCGATCTCGGCATTCTGAAGCTTTCCAATGCCGTTGTTGTCAGTGCGCAGCCAACTTTCTTTAACATTTGCTCCTGAACGCTCGCGTTGTTCTTGGCGCCTAAGACTGCTTGACAATAAATGCATGCACGGGCTTCAAAACATGATGCATACGTAAAAACTTCTGCCGTGAGTGATTGTGAGCGCTTGGAAAGAGGATTCATTTTTTTGTGCGACTAATGTAGGCTCTGTTGAGAAACAGGAACACTCACACACATAATGTGAGAATGCACCTCGCTGCCGTTCTCTCATCCCCCCGTCAGCAGTGAGACTGATTGGACAGCCTGGCTCAGTTCCGTGGACGTCGACCGACAGCTTGAACTGGGGGCTGGGCGGAAAAGGCCAAGCAGGCCCAGGGCCTTACTTGAGCCCAAAGCCTCAGCCACGTCCCCCTTTACCCTTCCCCCTTTCAATAAAGTTTATCACCACCACCACTTAGATAAGAAATAAACAGAACCAGTCGAAGACACGTATGCACAAGATAATCCATGCACTGCTTCATTTTTCGCCAGCTTATTTTTTATGACTAAGACTGGTTGTCGATAAGAGTTTCCTACGGCACATCACTCCAGGTATGCAACGATTTCGGTGTGCTTCGAGATGTACTTTAGCAGCACAGTCGTCGACAGCGTATTACTTTAATTTGCCCATCTCAAGCATCTTTGCTTCTTGCTTGCGTGGAAACGTACAGGCATAACCATCTAGATTCATATGCAAAGGCATAAAGTCGGTCATCACCGCTACCGGTTTCCAGAGAAAGAAACTACCCTCACTGGCTACTTGTCGGTGTGCTCATAAGATATATAATACATTGACGATCTTTTCACACCTGTCTTACAAACGTGTGAGTAAATTGCACGGGATGCGACAGCACAAAGGATACAGGAGCGTATCTTTTTCTTGATAACTTGATATAGAGAACGAAAGGCTTTCAATGATGCCACGCCTGACGCATGACGCTGCGACTTCCTTTATTACTCCGCTTCAGATTATTTCCCCCACAAATTCGCAGCCTATACATACTAATATATTCGTGAAATGCAGCCGTGTAGTTAATTGTTTATTTAGTGCTTCGTGTCAATCTGCGTACACTAACTAAGCGATGGCAGATGTGTGATGCATGCCTACATGCTATAACCGGCTCCTGAATTTCATCAGGCCATTTACTTATGCCCGAATACCTGATTGGTGTATACTGTATAACACGGTGCATACAACTGTGTGGTGCTGTACAGAGCATTACATTCCGTACATTGGAAGCGCCAACTGCCAGCCGTCGCTCTATCATTGTATTGTTAACGCTCCTCGCTCTCTTCTATGTCTTTTCTCATTCCCTTATATCGTGATACAAACGTCTATCCTATCGCTGAAACATCTCTCTTTTTCTCCTTGGTCACAATAATGCATTTGCATGATTTTCATAATGAAGCCTTATTTTGTTCTTTGTTTTGTTTATATAGGGTAAAGGTAATCAATCAAATGTCCACTTTTGCACAAAAACAATCATTTGAAATGAAAGCACAAGACGATAAAAGTCGGTAAAACATGTCCAAGAAAGATTACCGACTGGAGCTGTATGCAGATAAAACCGCTCAGAAAACAAGAAATCAAAGCACACCAAGCCGCTAAGAAACGGGTTCGAGGATCAAGATGCGCTTACAAGAAAGACGGGGCAGTAAGACGTCACCGGAAGACGTGATCTGAAAGCTGAAGGAAGATCAAGAAGTTGATGCGCATTTCTCACGGATCTCCCGATTATAATCCGTGTTTCGGTCTACACGAAGTTTCGGTCGACACGTTTTCTTGCGAAACTGTTGTGTTAGCTTGCTTTACAAGCATTAGTTATTCTGGTGGACCTAAAAGAATGGCGGCATTGACATGGTTTCCTAAGTCTTGGTAAAAAAGTTTCATTATTTACGTTCCAACTGCGCATTTCGTTGTCAATTTTGTTTGTTTTATTTTTTAAGATTATCTTTCTAAAAAGCAAGCTTGTTTTTGCTGCTGTACTTTTTATCTATATCATACGGCCTTGCCCGATTGTCAGAGGAGAATGGTTTAAAGAGCAAGTTTGAACCAAGTAAGCGTTTTCTGTTCGTTCCTTTTCCCCAGGTCACCTGGTGTTATGCAGAGTTTAGTCATGATTTCTGTGAATTAAGGGCATCCAGAGAAAGGGAATATAATCTCAGAGAAGTACACTTTCTTGACCACGTTTGTTCTCAGCTGAAGAAAACGACATGCTCAGACAAGCCCAATTCGTAATCAATAATTTGTTCATAAAGAAATATGAAGGAATGAAGCAAAATGAAGGGTTGTTTAAGACGTTTCGGCTTCGCTACGGAAGCTTTGTTCAGAAGTCTTGTGAAAGGAAGCTTTATCGTGAACAAGGGTTCCATAGCGAAGCCGAAACGTCTTAAAGAATCATTCATTTTTAGCAATTCCTTTGGTCGGTGTCCGTCGTTCTAGTGCTTCGTGTTTCATCCCGACCAGACGGGCCTCCGTCGAAACCTCAACTTCAATAACTTGTTCGTTTTTTCAACAAAACAACAAAAGAAACCGAGAACACAGGCATGACGGGGGAAAACGATAACAAGCGCTCATTTTTTTCCGTTAGGTTAGGCAATGGCAAGGAATGAGTGGAACGGGGTAACAAGTCTAAACCATCGACGGCGGGAAAAAGAAGAAAGTGTATTTAATGAAATTAGAATGCGAACTGAAATGAGTGGTGAATGACGACGAGTAGACCTAGTTGCTTGCGAAGCATATATATTATATGTCAGTGATGGGAGGCGAGTTGGATTATTATTTGAACGTAGTAATTTCAAGGACTTGACATGCCGAATAAAAGAAAGTGATCTTATGTTTACGGATTGGAGAGCTTAGGTTGGCGAAACGCTTGGCATATACCTACGAAAGACCAAACGAATAGCGTTATAGAGAGAGAAAGAAAGCGGATGAATGCATATAAAGGCAGGGAGGTTAACCAGAGGTAGTTCCGTTTGGCTACCTTGCGCGGGGGAGGAGGGGTGAATGAGTAGATGGATAAAAAGAGAAATAGCGCGGAAAGAGAGAGAGAGAAAGAGGGGCGACCACAAGCAAACTGCCTACACTCTACGGCGGTAGGGGGCGGCATTCTAAAGTCTATCGTGAATGCCCGTAAGCCGTTGGGATCTTGGCGCGAATAAAGCCTTCTGTGAGGAGGCTCTTCGGGAGCACTGGTCTGGAGCTTTCACTTTTGATAGTGGATGATTTTCCGACTGATTCAGCACTCTGCACATCGCTTGCCTGTCGGTACTGCAGTGCAGATAGACGCAAATAATGTGTGCTAGCATCTCATCAAAGTTCACATTCCTGTAAGGAAGGCATATGAGTTTGTAAATCCGACGCCTAGCCACAAAAGGAAATAGGTTTGGACATGTTGGTTATTCATCGTGATGCAAGTAACAGCGCAGTAAGCACGAGGGACAAGTAGAGACAAGACAAGCACTAACTTTCAACAAGCATTTTATTCCGGATCCTGAGAATATATATACTCCCGTTCCGCAGAGAGAAGGAAAGTACACGGTCAGGTGCTGACTATGTCACAAATCCACAGACGATACAGCATGGTCTGTTCACATAGCGGTAACCCCGGCGGTAGATGTATCTGAATATCCGGAGGCAACGAACGCAAACTACACATAGTGAAAACGTTCGAGTCTCTTCAGGGGCAATGTAGTACGTTCACTGGACACCAATCGCAGCCAGCCACAGCATCGGTTCGCGAAAGCGGAATCAAAACACATTGACCTAGTTCATGCGCAGATCGGGCGGCTTCGTCGACGTGGTCATTCCCGCTGATGTTGCGATGTCCTGGAAGCCATCGAAACTAGCTTTATATGTGTTGCTGTGTAGATGTGAACTGACCTTATGTGCGTGTTTTCAGACTCTCTTGTACACTTTCACTCGTTTACAAAACTGTGTATGTATTTTAGTGCCTCTTTTATTTTCTTCTGTGTGTAGAAGTTTGCAAATAGGGGCACTATTTGATTGTCACAAGTGCGTATCACTTTGTTGCGCTTTTGTTTTGCTTCACCTCCGAAAACTCGCAGGCGCCACTTATGGTGCCAAAGTCTCCTTTCAGTTCACATTAATAAAAAAAGCTATCCCTTGTATGTCATTAAACATATTGATATCAAGGTCTTTATAGGGTTTCAACAAGCGAAGCACATTCTAAATTAGGGCTTACGGACACTTCACTTATAAATGGAGTTTAATGTATTTGTGTGTTGAAGTGAATCGGCGACGAAGATGGCCCAACGTTTTGAGAGACTTAAAAGTACTTCTTGTTGGGCTACTTGGTAGCTGTTCATGATAACATATAAGGACGCCAAATAAACGGACACACACAAGAGAAGAGAAAGGGACAGGGCGCCTACACAGGTAAGGGCCCACTGTACTAGAAATATAGCTTTAAAGCACTTCTTGTTCGACTAGTTGGTAGCTGTTCATCATAAAATATCAAGACGCTAAATAAACGGACACACACGCGAGAAGAAAACGGGACAGGGCGCCTTTTTTATCGCAAATTTGAGGCCACAGAAAGTTTGTTGTAGAGAGATCACCAAAGTATTTCTATTTGGTTACCTTTATATATATATATATATATATACCGAACCGAACCGGTTCCCACCTGCGGCAAGTTGTTTTTTCATCCACTTTAATTCCCATTAATTCATCGTTTCATTATTCCATCTTATTAAGCACAAGTAATTTCCCCTATGTTGTCCATGGTGTCAGTGTTGGCTTCTTATGATATGACTAATAAAAATCGGGCCCCTCGGTTAACCCCCTTTCTTCTCGTTTATATATATATATATATATATATATATATATATATAGAGAGAGAGAGAGAGAGAGAGAGAGAGAGAAATTCCATATAAGGAAACAACGAAGTATACTGGGATTAGCGTGGGGGAGCGTGATAATAAAACGGCTTTACGATGTTTATATTCATATGCCCTGCGGCAGACCATGTACAGAAATGTCAGAAAGGGGCAGTGAGATGACGCTGATCTGTTGTACAACTAATTATGTCATAAAGAACGCAGTCATCAGCCCATAGTCTGATGTTAGACGTGAGATTCTGTGGGAGGTCTTTAATATAAACAAAAAAACAATGAAGGGCGTAGGACCGATCGCTGCGATACTCCTGACGAAACATCAACGAAAGATGAATCGAACCAATCAGAGTAAACGAACTGGAAACGATTAGTAAGAAAATTGGAAATCCAAAACACTAAATGAAGCTTATACAGGTAGGCGTCAAGCTTTAAATTATCAATGCAACTTAAGACAAAGCTTTAAAAGGGCCAAACATTACACGTGTAGTACATATACATAAAGGGAGAACGGGAAGAAAGGCAGGGAGTTTAACCAGGTGATGTCACAAAAGAGTAGTACGCCATACGTATATAATACATGATATATATACAATGTCATTTTTACCAGGCTAAAATGCAGTTCCAGATAATAGCCCGAACTGTATCTGTGGAACAACTATTCACCTACGTATGTTTCGGCCAGCTAGAGCTCAGAAGGCTCAATGTATTACTAGCAGTATGTTGACACGAAGTGGCCACTTTACATAGATTAGGTAAGCCTCGCAGCACGTTGCGCCCTAGTTTAACTCAGTCCTTGCCGTTAGTTTTCCTTTTGTGAGAGGGCTCTGACTTTACGGCACTTGATAAGTGGTGTGCGGGCGGAGTAATCGCTGTCAGCTTTTCCGAGGTGAGGCCCATCTGCAGTCAATAGGATCCTCTTTTTCTTCCGCCTTTTCTGTATTATAAAGCTTTATAAGAGAAGAAATACGCCATTATAGTGCTTGCAAACGGATTCTTGCACAGTCAATAGAATAATATTTACATTATGCGAACCCTCAAATAAATTGTGCCAGCACTTGTTTTACATCGTCAGGATACTTCTATTCTGGCAGGAAAAAAAAAGAAAAAAAGAAAGGCGTTCCCTAATAGCAAAACACTTGGACACAATGTCCCATAAGAATTATTACCAAGGCCCCACCAATTATTTCTATGTTAGCTCACTACAGTTTCTGCCGTCAAGCACATGAACGTCTCTTTTTTTTTTTTTTTTTTTTTTTGGGGGGGGGGGGGGTTCATCTTAATCTGAGAGAAATCGTGCTACGCCTTATATTCCCTGTACGCTGGTCCAGTACTGCACGTTGTACGAGGGCGGAGGGATAGCGACGCTGCCGTGCTCATAGCTGTCGCCGAGAAACATAGCTCTAAGGCCCGTTTCACAGAACGCCTTGAATTCTGGTTTTACGAACCACCCGCTCTTGGCGATTCATCAATGTTGCCCTTGAAAAAGCTTGCAGAAAGACACATTGACAATAAAGAGGGAGAGAGTAAAAATAAAAACCTTGAATGTGGGGAGAGGAATGGATTGGTTCTATATTACTTCAACTTTATAGTAATGTTTTGGAAAGATAATCTGTTGCTCCTATCTTTGAGCGACCGTCTGCCGTTCCGCTTCGTGTGCAATGGTCCGCGTTCGATGGCCCAGCCGGCCGGCGAAAGCGACACCTTTAATGCGAAACGGTCGTTCATCAATGTGCCTCTGCTGCTTTTACTTCGTGCCGGTAGCATCCATAACGTGTGATCGTGTTTCGCTTGTTTTACGGCCTTTATGTTTTTCTATTGTTGTTGGTTTTCAAACATGAGGAAGATGGCGGCGGATAACCTAATGCTCGATTCTTCTCCCTCTTTTTATTTTTGATTAAAAAAATATTTATGCGCAAAAGAAGATTTCGGATTGAAAGGACTTCAAACTTTTCTTCTAACTTCCAATATGTTTCATTGATTCGTGATTCCTTTACTTTCCCTTACTCACCAGCTGGCGTTCTTTCTTCAAGGTTACACGTTTTCTTTTTAGGCTGCAGAACAATACTTTTTTGAGTGCGTGCGTGCGTGCGTGCGTGCGTGCGCGTGTGTGTCGCGTGTGCGTGCGTGCGTGCGTGCGTGTGTGTGCGTGTGTGCGTGTGCGTGCGTGCGTGTGTGCGTGCGTGCGTGCGTGCGTGTGCGTACTCGCCTAAAGACGGCCTCGTCTCTTTTTTCATTTTGCTTACGTCGTTGTGGTCATGCATATATGTCCATGCTCTTTACCTTCGCTCGCACAGTTAGACTGTAATCATAGCAGACGCGTTGAGCGCAGAATTGAAGCGACCGTTCTCCACAAGCCATAGTGTCTATTCACAAGCGGATAAAGAAGGGAAGAAGAAATAAAGAAAGAACGCAAATCAGTGCTACAGAAGCCCATACAACTTCATAATCTTCATTATTATAATAATAATAATAATTATTATATTATTATTATTATTATTATTATTATTATTATTATTATTATTATTATTATTATTATTATTATTATTATTATTATTATTATTATTATTATTATTATTTTTGAAACATACAAGAATACAAAGGAAACAAGGAGAGCGCAAGCTGACAACTGCCACCGAGAAGGGTACAACGCCTGCCTACCCTTCAGGAGGAGGGAATGAAAATAGGAGAAGACGACAGGAAACAAAGAAATAGGAAAGAAAATAAGAAATAAACAAATGACAGAGACACGGACAAAAGAAACTAGGAACACGGAAAAAATGTCTAGAAACGGGAGGCCAAATCAGTTTTCTACATGAAAGTACGCAAGGCTCTATGGGCCTGGTCGCGTTGAGCAGCCCTCCCTCTCAGAAAGAGGCAATCGTCAAGGGTCGTTCACTTTAGTGGGATCAGTCCATATTCCTTAATTAGCATTGCGCGCTGTGTGACGGATGCGAGACACTCCAATACAAGGTGTTCGAGTAACTCACAGAAGCCACAGGATGTACACGACGGACTGCCCACACGTCCTTGATGGCACAAGCTTTCGCGCACCAACACAGAACCAACTCTTAATTTCACTGACAGTGCTCTAACACTACGAGGGAAGCTGTGACCACAAACACGGGGTGGGAACGAGCCGTTTTCAACACGACGTTCTGGGAGCTGCTTCAGGAGGTATCGGCGGATTAATACACGGGTGTTTTCGATCACACAAAAAATTTCTGGGCAGTTACCGCCGTTGGGAGCACAAGTTGAAGCGAGGCAATCGGCCTCTTCATTTCTAGCAATACCCACGTCCGAAGGTGTCCGCTGGGCAATGAGGGACACTCCACGAGAAGTAATTTTGTCGGCGGACTCTATTATACTGCGGAGAAGTGGGCTAGTGGCATCCTTTCTCAACAGCCTGCTAGGGGCAGCACGGGAGTCTGTAAGGATGACGACCTTCGATGTGCTTATTTCTTCCTGTACGTACCTCAGAGCAACGTCAATCGCTGCCAGCACCGCAGTTGTTGATGAGGATGGATGAGGTATTCGAAACACCCTTCTTATGTCAGTCGAGGGGCAGAAGAAAGCTGCCACACAGCCTTGAGCGCCGATGCTCACCGATGCGTCCGCAAATACTTTAAGATGGTCTCCATATTTTTCAAATAAGTGCAGCTGGACGCCAAAACATGCTGGTCAGATTTATTGTGTATCTCAGGAATCGAAAGATGAATAGGGAAGGGCCATTTTTTGATGTGTTGCTTCGAAGTTGTCAGTGAGGTAGTATCTTCTGAACAGCCAGCTACAACTGCATCCCGAAGCTACAAAGAAAGCACATATGGATTTCACAGAAAGAAGATATCGCAGTCGAACAGAAATTTATCTTGCTTCGGCAACCGAACCCTGCACCAACGCCTGGAAAACTGTTGCCACGGAAAGGCATCGCTTCCGCGTTCGATTCCCTCCGGACCAGGACAAATTTTTCTTCAAATAGAAACCTTTTTTTCTTAAAATTTGTACGGGCTTCCTCTGTAGCTTCGTGCTACATTCACGTGGATAAAAAATATTTCATTCATTTTAATAATGTTAATTCATTTCACGCGTTCAAAGAAAATGTACAAGAATCGGGCTGCAAGGCCATGTTGGGCTTGACTGGCGATGCATGGTATGCAGTGAATAACTCATATGTGCGAACGAGCAGGCAAGAAACACAATTCACAGGCTGGTATCAAAAACTAAAGAGATACATGAAAACAAAATGCAAGAGAGAGAGAGAGAGAGAAAGCAAGGACAGGAAAGGCGGGAAACTCAACCAGAAGATAATCCAGTTTGCTACCCTACACTAGGGGTAGATGAAAGGGGAATAGAAAGAGGAAAAAGGGAGAGAGTGAGCACTGAGTGCGTGTGGGTGGGACACTATGCACAGGGACACTATAAACGGTCTCTTAAACCGGTGTACTTCAAGTAATGTACTAATGCACGATCCGCTTTTTCGTGCCAGTGACGGGTGTGGCCACGGTCCCAGTATCTGATTCGGTGAACGGTCTTAAGTCCAGTCGGCGTAAATTTTCCCACAGAGAGGGGCGTTGTACATCGTAGCGGGGGCAGGTGCACAATAGGTGCTCGATGATCTCCTCGCACCCACAGGAATCGCACATCGGGCTCCCGGCCATTCCCAAACGATAGGAGTATGAGTTCGTGAACGCTACTCCAAGCCACAAGCGGTACAAAAAGGTTGCTTCGCCACGGGAAAGGCTAGATGACAGTTGTAGCCGTAGCGTGGGGTCCAGTTTATATAATCGGCAATTGTAGGCACTTGAACTCCAGAGATCTTGGGACTTTTTGCGTGCATGTAGGCGAAGTTCCCTGGCAGCATCCGACCTCGCCAAATGTATTGAACGCGTCTGGGTATCTTCGTGGGCAGACCGGGCAGCCTTGTCAGCTAGGTTGTTGCCGACGATGCCACAGTGAACACGAATCCATTGAAATATAATGGTGTGCCCTCTTTCCAGAGCATGGTGGTGCACTTCCCTGATGTCAGATATCATCTGCTCGTAAGTTCTGTGACATAATGCAGACTTGATGCTGTGAAGGGCTGCCTTAGAGTCACAAAATACGACCCATTTCTCTGTTGGCTCTTCGGTGACGTACATCATAGCGGGATGGAGAGCTGCAAGTTCTGCCGATGTAGATGTAGTCGTCTGCGACAATATGAATTTAACTGTAACCTTCTTGGCTAGAACGACGAATGCGGCAGTTGAGCTGGTACGTGAGGTCGAACCATCGGTATATATAGGTATGAGGTCATGATACGCCTGGTGCAGTAATAGGAGTGTAAGTTGCTTCAGAGCCGGCGATGGATGATTGGACTATTTTGTAATTCCAGGAATAGCAAAATTCACTTCAGGCTGTCGTAGGCACAACAGGGGAGATGAAGGCTTCGTCGCCGGTGTAAAATATGACGGTATGCACTCTTGATGAGCGTTAATCACTCTTGAAAAGGTCGCTTGAGGTCTCTCGGCTGGTAGGGAGGCCAAATGATGGTCGGGAATCCTTGACAGATGGCAAATGTGCGCTCTGAGAGAGTCGACAGCTACGTGTGTCTGGAACAAAATGCAAACAAAGCACTAATCGCAATAGGTACTTGCGTAAAATGAAATAGAGTCTTGTCACGAAGACAAAAATGTGATGTACTGAAAAAAACCTGCTCCACAAAGCAAAAAGCCATGGAAAGCAAAAAGAAAACGAAAAAAAATAAGAGATACGACACGGTGCATATTTCGCTCATTATCCCTTTATTTTGCGGAGTGCAAACAAACATTATTTGGCGTGTAACTGTCACTCCTTTCTCTCTCTGAAGGCTTTTTGTGTTTTAGCTCCTTCTTTTTTGAGTTCTCTAATGCTATCCGAATGTAGCTGGCGTTGTCATTCGATGGGCAAAAACTGAAAGGTTTCACCAATTTACCGCCAACGACAATGAGATCTATATATAGCATAGACGAAAAAAAAAGTTCGGCAGCATGTTACACTCCTGTAACGCGTGAAGGCGAAAGCCTGCTGCACACTTGGCAATACACCGTCTCGCATCGTCGCGTGGCTGTTTTCGCTGTTCGGCTTCTTCGGCTCGTTTTCGGCGCTTAGTTGCGGCTTCGCGCGCTCTTACAGCTGGGTCAGGCTCGAGTCAACGACGTTTCTCTTCGACTTGGCGTTGCGTCCTCTCAGCAGAGTAGTAACGTATGCTATTCTATGTGTTCTATGGGCGATTTCAATGAATGTATGCCCTGTTCGCTTCACTTTGCTGAGCGCTTGTAGATTCAGTTACGGGATAGAAGCCATTGCATTTCTGCTTGCTTACGGGGGCGTGAACCATAGAGACGGCCACGTCGTCGTCGTCGTCGTCGTTGTCGTTGTTGTTGTTGTTGTTGTTGTTGTTGTTGTTGTTGTTGTTGTTGTTGTTGTTGTTGTTGTTGTTGTTGTTGTTGTTGTTGTTGTTGTTGTTGTTGTTGTTGTTGTTGTTGTTGTTGTTGTACCACTCGACTAGACGTCGGATTTCTGGACGTTGTATACGTGGTTCCAATGAATGTATGCACTGTACGCTTCACTTTGCTGAGTGCTTGTAGCCTCTGCATTACGACAGGGATAAGCCATTGCATTTCTTTTTTGCTTAGGGACTTACGAGCCGTTGCTGATGACGATAGTTTTTGTACCATTTGACCGGACGACGCACTTTTTCAAGGCCATAGAGTGCGTGAGTCACTTAAGGCTTTGGCCTTAAAAGGGCTGAGTTACACGAGGAGGCATACATTTATTGTAATAGCAGCGAAAAAGAGACCGCTGCTTACCAAATGTTGGATATTAATTCAAGACTGTTCAGCCCTATATCGATGCTTCGATCTCCCATCTTTTTTCTTGCTTCGATCCAGCTACAAATGGACAGTCAATAAATCACGTAGCCTCCTCCATATCCGTATCCTTTATGAAATAGCTCTGTTGCAATATTCCCAGGGGAGAGCATTTCCATTGCGAGTAAGCTTAAGAATGTAATTAGAATGCGAAAACATTGTAACAGATTCCGTTTTCATCTCTTCCAAGACGCAGCTACACTTCTTACGCAGCGCAACACAGCGCGGAAAATATTAGAACTGTTTAGTGCAAACTGATCGCTATGGTCTGGTGGCCTGTTAGGATGTGGAAACTTTGAAAGGATTCCAATGCTACATTGTAGGTCTTGTTTGATAAGTCTATATTTTTTTGTCCAGGATTAGTGTCTTCACGCCATAACTATACTTTTTTTTCGTTTGCTTGTTCCTTTCGTATACATTTTTTATCGTTTCCTTGCATTTTTGTTTATTTTGTTTGATTCACCGCGGTACCTCAGAGTCTACGGCGTCGCGCTGCGGAGCAAGAGGTCCCGCGTTCGATGCCGATCATGGCGGCTGCATCGCGATGGGTGTGGAATGCAAAAAAAGAAAAATACGCTCGATTACTGTGCATTGGGTGCACACTTGAAGAAAAGAGCACTACGAAGACGAGGCCTAAAAGAAGAACATGTACGACGGACAAGGCGCTACTTCCAACTACATGTTTTTTTGAAGAAACAGAACTTTAAATAGATACAACCTAGAATGGCCCATCGTGACATCACAACCTCCCTATCTCAATAGAAAAGCTATCTCTTTTTCGGTAAGCGTCACTGAAGGGCAGCTAATGCACGTGCCGTCGGCCTTTGCAATGTAGAAAGCTTCTAATATCTCCCGTTCTAGTCTATCTCTAGACCGTGCCAGAAACCTGGTGTCGCGAAGATACGGACGGCAATTGTGACGTTTACAGTGTTCAGCCAGATGGCCCCCCGGATTGTTATTTACGGCCCAATTGTGCTCACGCGCCCTTTCATTAAAACACCGTCTGGTTTGACCGATATAAACCTGTTGGCAACTTAGGGGTATCTCATATACGACATTACTTTTGCAAGCCGTGTACTGCGCTGCATGTTTCTTAGAGTATGATTCGGGTTTTGTTTTCGTCATCATAGGACATATCTTGGCCAGCTTACACGGTGCACTGAAGAGAAAATTAGCACTCTGCCTTTGCACCACCTTCTTGAGGTTGTGAGACACCCTGTGCCAATAAGGTATCACATGTAATCTCTTCCTATCAAATGGCTTTTTTTGTGTTAGTGCCCTCTCTTGCCTGTTTCATCTTTTGAAGAAGCTTATCGCAAACGCTAGAGATCAAGAGTGAAGGGAAACCGGCTAGGCGTAGCCTTGAAACTTGGTTATTGAAACTGCTTTCTATTTTGTGGTTGCAAGATTTATTTAGCGCTTCTTTTAGACAAGTCATTGTAACTCCTCTTTTTACTAGCTTGGAGTGCGCAGTGTCGTATGAAATTAGCTGCTTGTTCAATCTCGGCTGGTATTCGAAGCAGACATGCGTGTTCATCAGAGTGAGATTGAGGTCAAGAAAGCGAATGCTGTTATCACAAGGCTTTTCGCGCGTGAAGTTTAGAGCCTCCGATGCATTTCTAAATGTGTTAATTATAGATTCAACAGTGTCATCTAGCCTAGACCCTGGAACGTCGTTAACAACCACCAGTTAGTCATCGACGTACCTCATTATGGAAGGAGCTCATGACTGATTCAGAATGCTATTTACACTTCTTTTAGTCCGCGTCTTCGTAGCGCTCTTTTCTCCGAGTATGCAAAACCAACTCGCCCACATCAAGCTTCTGCTGCTTCAGATTGGGTGCACGTTAGTGTACCCCAGGAGATCAAGACATTCCGGAGTCTCGCATTACGGCGCGCGATATAATCAGGTCGGGGGTTTTGGCACGTAAAGCTCGAGAATTTAATTAATGTTTTTTTTTTTTTTTGCTTTGATTGTTGGTGGCGGCTACTTTGTCCGGCGGGTGATGCAATCTGACAACCCAGCAAATGGACGTTGTTTTACTCGGAACTCTGTCTACGTACGTTTCGACTCACCTGGAGCAGCTCCTGCTAATTCGCATCTCTCTTGATCTCGTATGTAGTCGCAGGTAGCGGCCGACAGGCTATCGCTTGCTTCGTCCTTCGACCTCAGAAGTCCCGGAACATAGACAGGGCATGAAATCTCTAGAGAACTTGGAACAAGTTGCCCTTGAAGATGGAGGCGACGCGATGACGCGCTGACCTTTTTCAAAGGACTTGCCCGTGCATAGAAGGAGCCAATAGACGCAAGAGCCGTCTCCAATTTTCCTTTCCGTCCACGTGAGAAAATAAGAAAAGACATGAGGGAGAATACAAATCCCAAACTCGGCAAAGCGGCAAACGAAAAGCCGGAATGTATGGTTTCTTTCTGCGTGCCATTGGCCTACGTGCCCAACGAGAGGAAACGGGGCAAAGGTCCTCCTCGCTCCTCGATATTTTTCCAGCGTGAGCAATTGGGTCCACGTCTACCACGCCACTTTCCGCATTTACTCCAAGAATACCTTGCCGAGCGATTTCTCGCTTTCTATATACCTACTCTCCTTTGCTTTGCTTCTTTCACTTCGTGTTCTATTCGGTGCAGTGTTTGGGCCTGTTTATGCCAGCCATCTTTTTTTTTTCGCGATCGCTTTCAATCTGGAATTGCCCTAGTTTGAGCAAGCGTTCACCTCGCACGAAAATAGAGCTGCTTTGCAGGCGCCGCGTATTTTTGAAGCGGAGTTTTCTTTAGCTCATCACCTCACTACAAGTCTATCTGGCCGAGTAAATTCGGCCAATCACGTCGGCGGTGCAATGAAAGCTGGCTTTATAGCAATTATAACACCTCCCTGCATAGCAGTAATCAAAACGACTAACCAATAACTGTTCCTTGCAGCATACCTCAATAGGTCTACTCATGAGCTAGTCACTTTATAATCATCCTGCGATGGCGTCTGACAAATTTATTTTGTTTTAGCAGTACACGCCTGTACTGCAGACTCTATTCGGACTACATGGGCTCTATTTATTCCCTACTTTCTCTCTTCTTGACCTTTTATCTCCTTTCTCCAGTGCAGGGTAGAAAACCGGACGTGAGTCTTGGTGAAGTGCTTGCCTTTGCCTTGCTTCTCAGTCTCTCTTTAACGTGCGCAGCCCTGGCATCAGAGGCAAAAGAGGCTTCTTTAATAGCTTCGTTCCTTATATTTTCAAGCCATAAGATAGGCATTTATGCTCATCACGTTCCTTGATGCGCTAAAGACACAATTTTCCACCGCAAAGGGCTCAGTCAATGGAATAAAAGCTTCGCCTTTATGTGATAAGATGGGCATGCTACGTGTGACGGAGACCCCACTAACGCAACAGAGCATCTTCGCACATACAAGCGCGCGGAAAGATACGAAAGACTGTTACTCAATAAGAGTGGACAGCAATGATGCCGGGTATCCGTAACAGCCCGTGCCCTAACAACTCTCGCATGAACACTACAACAGCCCCCTGTAGCCACTTCTCGCTCGTGAAAGAACGCCCACGGCGCAGCCAACGCGAACCATACACGGTAAAGACGGGTCTCCATGGGACGCGACTCGATCGCTACCGCCGTGAGCTCCGTTCTTCCTTTTTCGTTCTTTCTCTTTTGATTCAGTGAACGTCTCAAGGGTAGCTTTGACGACGGAACCAAGAAATCGATGCTGGTGCACACAAGCAGATGTTTCGTTTTGGTTCGTTTTCCTTTCGCTGACGGGAATGGGCCTGTCTCGTTTGCGGCCGCTCGTCGGTTGAATCAACGACGTTGGCGTACGCAGACTAGCTTTTGCCATCTTTCGCACATAGTGGCGGAAGCTTGCTTAATAATAACGGCGTGCGCATTGTTCTTTCCAATACGTCTCTGTCGGCGAGCTATTTCCGGCCTCCAGGCGCTGCGAGGCGTATATAGCTTCCTTTACAACCGCCGGGACCGTACCACGTACCGAGAAATAAGTATGTTAGTCCAGCCATTTAGCCCAGCCAAAGGCAAACCAATTACCGCCCATAGATTTGAGACTTTGTTTGCTTATGTTGCACAGTTTTCTGAGAACATCTCTTTAGCGGCTGCCGTAAGACTTAGCGGCAAAAAAATATTTTGCTAGATTTGAAAGGGATGCTTGTGTAAATGAGCTGAATAAAAGAAGGCGATGGTGGAAATAAAGCGACAATGTGAAAGCTCTTGACAAAGCATACTCATGCACGCCAGCAGGTTTAAATAGCACTGAAAAATGAAGCAGTAAAAGAAGTTTTTGTTGAACTCATATGTACTGCCGAACAAAAAACCCAAAAGAGCTCTTCAAGTAAGAAATAAAATAAAAAAACATGACATCTGATGAAGAATATGACGGTTCACTAATATATATTCGCAAGCACAGGTATGTTAGTAGAAGGTAACTTGAATCTAACCACAGCCACCTCGTTAATGAGGACAGTAAGCTGCCATCCAACACCACCATGCTTACGGAGACTAAGTTCGGTCACTGATGGCGAAATTTAAAAGCGTATTTGCGCAGGAGCGCTGCGTGTCGAAGATTCTCTCCATGGTGGCTCGTTCCAAGGGAGTAATAAAGCGAGAAAAAATACCACAGAACTCGTCCCCCGCTCTCAAATGTATAGAAACGCCTCGCACTGGACGGAGAGGTTGCACGGGAGGGAAAGAAAGAGGAGGAAGAAAAGAAGGACGGAGCAATTCCAAGATCGGAAGCCAATTTCATCGCAGTGCCGCATTTTTAATCTGCGCTCCGTGTCGAGCTGGTGCAAGTCTTCATTGCGAAACTATGGCGAAACGACTAATACCTTCGGAGTACTTCCCGTTTCGGAGAGAGAAAAAAAAAAGCGCAAGTACGAAAGAAAGACCAGAACGCGTATCCGCTTCAACGCAGCGACGAAATGACGGCGCAAGACGTGACCGCTTCGCGATGTGGGTGGTCATTCTCACAGGGCATATTCTTCGAGATAAGAATGCGATTGGAAAACTCGAGCCCCAAGATTCTTTTCAATTAGCGCGTACGCAGCCCGGAACAAAGGAGCGTCGCATTCCCGCTTGGCTGCAGGCGCATGGACTGCGATGCACAATAATGGCATTATTCATCTCGGACGTCCCATATATACGCGAGGAAAAAAAACAGTATGCAGCTTAAAGCATACGTGTTATGATTGCACCACGCATTAGAACGTGACAATTTCCTTGAAACTGTTGGTAAAACTGCACGAGTTTGCTCAGTGAAGAGTTTGCTTTATCAGTTTTCGGGCCCAGTTATGAAATGGCATCGGCCCGTGGTACTAAGATGTCCAGTTATCCTAACTATTGCAAAACCTTGATTTCCGTACTTGTTTCCGTCGCTTATTTGCATTTTAAGTATACTGAATTCTATGCTGACAAAGAACAGCGTGAAAAACGAAGGGACCTGAAAAAATACCCCACGCGAGCGCACAATTATACGTCTGACGTGTGCCTCGGGCGTACAGAAATAGCACTCCTCCACCTCCCTTTCTCTGCATCCTCCAGTTTCCGGGTACCTCACGTACGAAACGCTCTTTCTTGAACTTCCTTTCGAATAAATAATCTGGGGCCGAATTCACAAATATTTTTCCTTCGTAAGTTCTGTTTTTCGTTGGCTGATCGCCTTCGCTAATGATATGTCCTAAATCACCATCGGCTGACACGAACGCTTTTGGCGTAAGAACATTTTGCGAATACAGGCCGTTTCTAACTTGGTTTTCAGTCATCTGCTTTCTACTTTGTTTGGACTACGTTGCGTTTTTTCAGGCACCAATTCTTTCTATCATCTTTAAATCACGTTACGCCGGCACAGATTAACCAGCTGATTTTTATGCTTGTTAACCGGTCTCTCACTATTTTTCCTGCTTCTTTCTCTTACATTTCACCCAAACTGACATATCTATGAATCACTAAATACACGACTCAAATGTCCCGTTTTCTTTTGCCCAATCTATCAAGCCGAGGTAGATAAACGTGACTTTTGAAACGTTCCTGCCGCTAACTTGCTGATTGTAACCACGAAAAAATATTTGACCTTTACGCTAGTTCAATTAGCCGTTCCATTCGTTAAAACTCAGCGTGCGCATGTCGTGAAAAGCGGCGCACCAGTCGTTCCCGTCTGGCTAAATCAGATTGAAGAAACCACACTCTGGAGCCGCAAAACGTCTCGACCGCTGACAGAGCAGGTCGACACGTTGACAGAGAGCGATAGCAACGAAGCTACCAACGCGTTTTATATTCAGTTAGGCCGGGAAGCGGACGTGGCTTTTGGGTGGGTCAGGAGCGTGAGGCGCGACCAGCTGACGCAGGCATCGTCTGCGACACTGTAAGAATGCGCATTTCTGATCGCTCCGTAGCTGCGATGCCGACCATGATTCCATCTCTATGACCTAGGAAAAAAATTGACTTCTCAGACTGCTTCCCTACTGGCGTGAGCACCTTTATTTTCCTTTCTCTTGCTCTCTCTCTCTTTCTGTCTTTTGATTTTTTCACTTAAGCTCCAAAGATTTCATTGCGCAACTTTTTTTAGTTACTTAAAACGAAATAAAGAGCTAGCAAATACACTGCCACCTATTACTGAAGGAAGAAGAAACATTGAAGAGAACTTGTATTTTTTCCGCTCGCAAAATGATTGAACGAACTGGGTTAAAAGCCTTGCGGGCCCAGCAACTTTTGGGGGGGTCTGCGTTCGAAAGAAGAAATCTCTCGCTGTGTGTACCTGACGGCCATCCGTCATGTTCATTCAAGCGAAAATTGGAGATGTCATAGGAGCGCCATAAAAACAAAGATGATATTTCAACCCGCGAGCTTCATTTTATTACAGCGTGCGAAACTTAACTATAGCCCGCTCATTGCTGGCTGCAGTGGTAAATAATATGGTGAATAATTTCTTATGGAAAAGAAGTAAAAAACGAAAACAGCCATACGTCCTAAAAGGCAAACTTTTTAAAGTAATGATTGCCTGAGAAACCTGAGTATCAATAAAATCAACGGAGCTGGGAGTCACGGGAGAAAAAAGAAAGCAGCATCAACGCATACAAGATTCAAAGGCCGTTCATGCATACTCATGTTTTTTTTTTTTCTTTGGTCTGACACGAAAAATATGCATGGCTCACTTGTTTTGGGGCGGTTGAGTATACCGAACTCATTTTAATGGAACCTGGTTATTGGCCACTCCTGACCATGACAACATCGTCAAAAAATATTACTGAGCACCATACTGGGAGTATACTTCATACCCTTACTTTATTTAAGAATGCATGTTCAGTTTGGTCAGTTCCACAGCTATCTTGTGCCCATCAACAAGACGAAAAAACACAGCCACAATGATCCTCCACGGCTTCTCAAATGTAGAACGCAAATTAAGTTTCTTCGGCGCATTTAGGTAACAGCGGTTTCCTGTGCGCTTTTAGATAGATTTTCGTTTAGGCGAAGGATCAGGTGCAGAGGTTGGAAGTGTGTGTCTCCTGTTACTTAATTCATTTCGCTTTCATATCGGTTAAGACGCTATTCGTGATGAGAACTACTTGAAAATAAAATGCTGAGTAAGAATAACTGAAAAAGAAACAAATTGTGGATTGACGTAATGCTACACTTGAGCGTGGAGTTGAAAAAGAAGTTACGTCAGTGCAGTGTGCAGTTACAATTCAATTACAGTTTAGCAGCCATAAACAACGCAGCCATGGAACTGCGCTATCGATCTGTAAAGGCAACCGATATTCTCTGAATCAAATGCTTGACGCCTTGCTGAAAATTGCGTTCCAACGTGCCCGAGCGTAGTGAAAGGGAAATAACGAGCCACCACACCTGGGCCCGGAAAATCTCATTATCCGACCGGGGCACGTCAGGGTCGTTAATGCGAGAGAGAGCATGCAACAACGCGAAATTACATCTTAAACGTCTTAAGTTTTTGTTCCACTGTCATACGCGCTTCACATCTTCCCCTTCTATTTTTTTTAACTCGCACAGCGCCTCTGCAATTGGCTCTTGTCTCCTATAACGGGACCCCGTGTTCGCGATTCTCACCGTATACAAGCATAACGGTACGACATTCCTTGCTTGCAGCCCTCTTTAGCCTGGCGTTGTTATTACTACATTTCTTTCTGTTGCGACAATCCGCGCACACTTTACCGCTGTGTTCCTCTTTCGTTTATTGCTCTGCTTTTATCGTTATAGGAACAATAGTCTTACGTGTTTCTTTCTTAACAATTGGAGAGACGAAAGCGCTGCCAGTTCGCAACAAAACATGAGCATTGCTGCGGAAATCACCAAAAGCGACAGGTCGAACACTTCTTTCACCTAAGTTCCGTGTCTCGACGTGAAGTCTCTGCAGCTTCGCGTTTTGGCGCACTCTCATTCCCTGCTCGATCGATGCTGCTTTGAATTTCTTCAAATGTCCCAGAGGGAAAAAAAAAAGAAAAAAAGAAAGCGCTCCTTCTTCTTTTGTGCTACCGGGAAAACTCTCAAGAGTTTCAAATCGTCAGCATAGCCATGCCGACCACTGCGAGTCATCCATCGGCGCGTCTCGGGAGAAACATCGTCAGAGTCTGGCGCAGGAATATTTATGACTCGCTTGTAATGGCTGGTATAAGAACGGACGCTCGTGCATTTCTAAGTCCCTGTCGTCCAAACCGGCCTTTTGTCGACGCAAGTCAGAAAGAGTAACAATAAAAGGAGATGGCTGCTCATTTCTTTGATTTCCCTTGGTTCCGCAACTTCAGTGCGGAACCCTGTGCAGCCATCATTTGTACGCCGACTGCTTGCCTTCTATACGCAGCTAGCGCTAGTGGGGGAATTGGGACGAAAGGTAAGAAGCACTTGCTACCGGCAACTCAAAAGCTCGCTTTCTCAAAGGAATGCCGCCTAACAAAAACAAATAAAGGGCCAACCGGGGTCAAATCATGTCGTCATAGGGGGACCGTACGCACTCATATTTTACGTATACCGAAGGTAGCCAGTTGGTTGTATTCTAAAACCAAGCATGGCTACAGTTTTATTTAGATAAAGATATCGTCACTCTCAGTCCTTCTTTCACAATGTGAACGTTAACGTCTAACGTTAGCGTTCACATCGTCTAACGCTGAGAAACGAGAATTGTCGTTTGAAAAAAAAATCAGTGAGACAGTAATTAAAGTGAATAGAGGGTGACGACTTACATAACCTATAAGAAAGATAAAAAGTACAATAACACAAAGACAAGCTCATCAGTAAAATCGCAAGTTCTTGAGTTTATCCACTTGGTGGTGCCGAAGTTGGTGGGGAATAGCAGGTTCTGCATATACTGTATATAGCTTTGTAGTATCAGGCAAACTTCCCCACCCCTCCCCCCATGCGCACACACAAACACACACACACACACACACACACGCAGGCACACACACACGCACGCACACCAACAAATCAGGCCATCACCAAGTTGCGTTGAAACTCTAGTAGACCCCTCAGGAAAAGAGGCACTGGAACAAAATCTGAGTGGCTTACTGATGCTGGGAATATATTGAAACGTCTTTCATTGGATCGTGTTTTAGCTTCGCGCGTCTTTTAGTGGAACTTCTCGCTTGCCGCGTTTTTTTTTTCATAATTTTGTTTGGTTGAAGCTCGCGAAGTGCAGCAACCGCAATCAGGTGCTCCACAAATCCAAATTCTCCAAACGATTCACGTATGTCCTTCCTGATGAAAGAAACCTCCATCAGGAAACTCGCGCAGTGCATAGCACGGTACGGGAACGAACGCTAGCATCTCGACTAATGGACGCCGCTTCAGGGCAAAATAAAAATAATAAAGAGGCTAAGAAGCATGTTTTCTTTTGTTTGTTTTC